>NC_134879.1:32870460-32937960 GCF_041734735.1 Babylonia areolata
TTGTGACAAATGACAGGTTTTTGTCCGCTGACTTCACACTGCTGACCACTGTCTGGCCTTTCAGGTTTTAGTTTTTTATGATCATTGTGCAAAATTTGGATTTCTTGGCAGAATCTGGCCCTGCTATTAACCAAAGTTCAGTTACTCAAGGACGCATCACAGCAGTTGGACAAATCCAAATACGCCACATCACATCTGCTAAGCAGATGCATGACCAGCAGCGTAACCCAACATGCTTAGGCCTTGAGGAGAAAAAACCAATAACTGACCATTACTGACCACAACAGAGCACTAAGCCAAAGATTTTAGAAGGCAGCATTTTATCATGTTTGGGTCATTTCATAAAAATGTCCACAAATCACAATGATCAAAGCATAAAAATATATTCTTAGAAACAAAGTGTTATCTGGGATGGACTTGTCATTCATTTGTACGCCCAGAAACATACTGGCTTCTTCGGAATGAAACATGCAATGAAAATACAAACCCTTCTAATACTTCCTGTTTATGGTTAAAACAGCTGGGGAAAAGTTGTTAAAGAACAAAACTAAATGCACATCGCAGTCTTGGCAGCTTAAAGAAAGAACAGTAACAGCTGCTACAGAACAGGCATGACAAGAATCGTTTTCAACCCCCAAAACGCAATTTTTAAAACTCTGGCAATTACCTATGTGTTCAGACACAAAGTTTCCACTGGTTTCAGTTCTGCTTTTCATTTTCTTTTTTCTATCACTGCTTCCCACACTGTAGTGATAAGTTGAAGATATATTTCAGACCACTCTTTTCTCTGGCTCAGGTTTAGCTGCCAGAACCAAGTGGCGGTGTCGCATGTAAGTTCTATTTGAAGTCCACATGATCACACACACACTGACACAAGTCGTATACAATCCACCAGTTAGAAATTCTTTTTTTCCATTCTTACTAAAAAAAAAAAAAAAAAAAGGCTGCCTTTTCCATTGAAACCTTCATTCCAATAAAAATTTAATGCTAGAACATGATTGTGACTAAAGCATGTGGTATGAAATAGACAATACTTTAATGGTAATCAAAGAAATTCCAAAACAAACACCCATTTGAGAGCCTACTGTTTTCTTTTGTTTGAAATTTTTTTTAAGGGAAATGGGTGGGGCTTGTTCCTTGTCTCCAGTTATTTGAAGTTGGTGAGCTTCCTTTTTCATGTGGTTTCAGTTCAGTATCACAACACTGAAAAAAGAGATAAATGCCTAGTCTTCGTTTTGTTGATGCAGAAAAAAAAATAAACAAAAATCTCAAACAAACAACAACTAGATAAATAAAAGATGTAACAGCCTATTTCTACCCCCATTAATTTTTATCCTGGGGTCAAATCTGACAAGTGCACCCGGTGTCTATGTTGATAAGCCTGGAATGAACCTCAGGTGTTAAGTTCGACTGGTCAGAACTCCGCCTCCCCACCCCCTGTTGATATTACCCCCACCGCCAATGGATATTGGGGTCATTCAAGGCGAGATGGAAATGACACCAAGGTAAAGCGGTCCAGATGGAATTGAGTGTTCCACGATAAAAAGTCTGAAGAGAAAGGCCCAAAGACAGACAGACCAGCGTCAGACTTCACCTGAGCTCAGTGTGGGAAGGACTGTCACTCCTGTATCGACCTGTCCAGCCACACCTGATGCTGTATCAATCACCGCCCAGAACACAACTCCGTGTCTCATGAGACTGACAGATGCCAATAGCTGTTGAGCCCAACTGATATCACAGTACTTTTCTGAAAACTTGGTGTACCACTGGAAACACCTGTACTGAGGCCTCAATGGGGCTGGCTACCTCAACAGACAGTAACTGACTTCGCTCATCATGACCAGGACTTCATGACAGAGTTCACATCAAATCATAACCCAGCTAAATGCAAGGCAACTTCTCAGTCATAAAAAAATTAGAAAAAGTTCAATCAATATTACTTTAAAAAACAACAACAAAAACCAACAAAAAACACACAAACAAAAAAACAACTAAAAAAAAAAACCAACCCCACACCATTTCAGAAGTATCACTTTACTATCAAAAGTTAAAGATCCCAATGCCAAATCCTTAATGGCCATCAGGGCAATGAATTCACATCCAGTCTAGGGCTTGGCATTGAACGGTGGGGCCCAATCCTCCTGCCGTTTTAACCTTCCCACAACCAGTCAGGTACCCATTCACAACTGGGTGGAGTGAGGAAAATCCAAGAAAAGTGACATTCCCTAGGACACGACACAATGTCCAAACGGCTCCTTCAAGTCTGATCACTGGTGACCAAAGGAAAAGAAGTCCCACGCCTAACCAACTCTGCCATGGCGCCTCCTGCTATTATGTAATGTATATGTTATCTCATGTACAATGTTCACTGCCTTTGGGAATTGGAAAATGTGTGTGGATCAACATCACAGAAAATGGTCTTCGTGGAGTCAGCAACAAGTCTTTCTGGTCAATACCGAAAGGGACTGGAACAAATCACAGATTTACCATGCGGTCATTTCTGAGTCACACTTGTATTTCATTTTTTCACCAGAATACTGGTCTGTATACCACAGTGCAGGAAAAAAAACACCACCCTGATCACACCTGAAGCAACAAGTTACAAATATACAAGTATACTTTCCCTCTCTGTGACCTTGGGTTCAGTGTGTTGCAAATTCAAACTGGATGATAATCTATCAACAGTTAGCACTTTGTAACCCTGCCTGTCATACTTGATCAAAATAACTGACAATGTCTTTTTGTTTGTTGTTTTCTTTCATATTCATGATAATGATAAAATCTGATTTTCCCTTACCTCACCTCTCCAGTCAACAATGGAGGGGAGGCACCACTGAAGAAATCAGTCCAGCATTGGATTTCTGATCCAGTGTTCACCAGTGATCAGGGTTCAAGCCCCCTTTTGGCATGGTGTATCCCTGGGAACACCACTATACATCACTTTTTCGTCATTCCATCCAGCTGGAACAGTGGATGAAGAGGATGGGACCACACATCCCAATGTTGTGTATGAATTCACTGCCCCTTCCGCCATACCATGTGACCTTTAACCATTCAACAAAGGCACATCTACACTGAGAACACATGCACTGCACTTACAAGACAGCAACATCAAGTGATAAAAAAAAAACACTACCAGGTAAACAGGACAGATACGTTATATTCTCCTGGTATACTTAACCCCACAATTTTGTTCGAACCTTCGGAAAAACAAACTGCAATAATCTTTTTTTTTTTTAACTTTTTTTTAATTCAGATCATATATACAAGGTATCACATTAATTTGCCTCAGCTTGGTTTTTTGTTTGTTTGTCTGTCTTTGTTTTTTGTATAGAAAAATAAGATACTACATATAAGGGGGGAGGGGGGAAGGGGGGAGAGGGGGGGGGGCAAGTACATACATATATGGAGAAAAAAAAGCAAAACGCACAAACATCAGTAAAGAGCAACAAAAAGGATTTTAAACAATTGTGGCATTTCAATTTTCATGTATGAGTGGGACTTGATTACACTGTAACAGCTAAACATACTGACTGCAGTTATAACACTTCATTTTCATCAGAAGATACAATGTGGGGACTCGAGGATAAGATATTACATGGTAAAAAATAACATTTCATTTTTTATAATCCTTATTAATCTGATGCACATACACCAATGCACATACACCAAGAACTCGGGGACAAACACTGACTGTAAAACGGTTCCAGGCATTTTATCACACAAAAGGATTTTTAACTGAAACTTCACTATGAACCTTGGTTCTGAAATTCTCAACCACTAAATATCAGATGCTGTTCTACTTTTAATCTTTCAAATCTCATCTTGAAAACATCTTTGCAAAAAAAAAACAAAAAAAACCTACAGAAACTATCAATCTCTCTCATGAAGTCAGTAGTCAAAAATGGGACATGGTACTCGATGAAATACTCCCAGATCCTTTACAATATGTTGCAAAAATATACTGGTTAAAATAACATGCCAGGGATATACTGGTGCTTGCGGCCCACAAAAAGCATGTGCATGCACTCATGAATGTTTGAGCGGTTGTTATTTTTGTGCGCAGTTTGATTTGGCCCATTTTACCACTGACTAGTTCAGTTGAACACAACAGTTCCATAAAGACAAAGCACAAAGATCACAGGATCAACGTACTGCCTGTCTGCCTTGGAGAGCTGGGCCAGCAGTGTGTGACTGGCTCACCTTGTAAAACCCTTTAACCCTCGTCCCAGGCACATACAACCCCTCCCCTCCCCACCCCACAGGTCACATGCGTTTCTTTTCACACTGAATTCGCTTTGCGTCCTGTAAAACTCTGCTGCTTCAAAAGACGTTTGGAAAAGGAGAGATCAGTGACAGGTACCCCATAAACCCCTGTTCCCCACCTCCTCTCTTACCCCTCTTCCTGGTCTCGGCACTCGCATGGTCGATTTGTTTGTAAGGAACACTGTAGTGACACTTACATGAAAACTATCTAAAAGTGTAAAATGAAACTGGTTTCAAGGATATTTGTTTTTGGTCTCCATTCCACTGTATTACAGTAAACCACAGTGTAATCGTCCAGAAATCTAGTTCACATGCCCACCCCCCATATAGGGCTAAGACCTGTGGGTGGGGTAAAATACCTTATAAATGCCCAGTGCACTTTGTAAAGAAAGTAATGAAACAGTGACAATCCAGTTTGCCACTTGGAATCATGTTGCTCTGCAAAGCAGAACAGATTTAGATATTGGAATAAAGAGTAGAATGTCTGTGTGACATGTCAATGTGTCACTGAAAAACAACAAAATTAAATCAAAATTTAAAAAAATAAGTGCAAACATGCTCTATGATGCAGTCTTCTTTCAGCGGCTAGCATTTTGTTTGGAACTGTTTGCAGATAATGGTGGGTCTGTCCCTGGACATTCACTTACCCTGGTCAGTTCTGGTCACCAGTATGGTTGTGCCGTGAAACACTCTTACACAGTTGATGTTAAACTCGTGGCATTGGATTATCCTGATACCGCGAGTTTAATGAAAGACTTGTCACACACAGGGTCAACACCAAGCCAGTTCTTCATGGTGAAACTCAGTCAGGGACTGGGCTCCTGTCATGGTAAAGCACCCAGTAAACGACCCTCCCCAACTTCAGGGTGAAATTGGTGGAAATGGGGTGGGCACTTACAAGGCAGCTACCCTACTTTATCACACTGGATTTCTCTGTGTGAAATACAGGCTGTTCTCTGGCAAAGTGCAATTCCACAGAGCAGCACCACCTTTTGTTTCTGTCTGTGGGTGTATCTGTTTTACTACCAAAGTGGACTTTTCCACAGAGTATTGCCAAGAACAATTCTCTCTTTGCCATGGATTCTTTCACATTCAAGTACTATGCTGCATACAGGATCTTGGTTTAATTTTTCATCTGAAGGACAAGCACACAGACCATGACTAAAGGTATAGTGACGGGGGTAAAAATCCCAGTTCATATGAAGGAATCATGCTGGGATACCCGCCTCTTGTTGGGCAATTACAAGGCCAACTCTCCCTTTAGCTGTCAAAATATCGGCCCCTGTGGAAATCGAACTCACCACCCAGTTCAGCACATTAACTCAAGGCCACCCTTCCACTTGGCATGCTGGCAGTGAAGCAAGGTGGTGAACACACACACTGCCATTGCAGCACACTGGAAACAGGCAGAAAGCTAAAGATGTTCACCGACAAAGTTAGCCATGCCTTCCCCTCACAGATCTGAACGTTAAAAGTTCAGCTGCATCTAACAGTATCTGGTAACAACAATAATAGACTCATTTTTTCAGATAGTACAGTTAGTTAAAAACAGATACAACTGAACCAACACCAGTGAGCGGATTATTCAACTTCACAAAAACAGAACTTGTCCAAACCATCAACATTTCCTTCTGACCACCTCTGGAAACTGGTGAGTGGATACAGTCGTGTGTATGTACTTCTGCTTACATTTTTTAGACAAATTATTATAACAACTGGGTGAAATTGCACAACAAACACAAGCAGTCACTTAAGCACTGTGCCACTGAACAAAACTGGACTGGAAGAACAGTGCTGTGCTCTTGAATGGTAATAAGGCAGAGTGGTTCTGCACTATGGTTAGTGTCAGGGATGCCTACTGTCACCCACCCTCTTCAGTCTCTCTGGAAAAGATTCTGGAAGATGCCCAGGAAGATAACAGTTCATACTGGTTTTAAGTGGAGGTGATGGAAGAGAGGGAAGAAATCCACTTTCATAGTAAAACAAATACACTTGCAGACAGAAAGAAGAAACAATAAATGGGTGGTGCTGCCTTGTAGCAATGGTCTCTCACTGCGGAGAGCAGCCAGACTTTCACACAGCTTCTAAAGGAGAGTAGGAACTTGGCTACAAGATTCGCGTTCATAATTAAGTAATGGCATCTATTGGCACCCCCCAATTGTGGATTGTTGCCCTGTACAGGGATTACCACAGGATTATAGACAAGACAAGACAAAGGTCTCTTAATACACCAATATTGTCAGTGAATTCGAACTCTAAATCACAGACACCTAATGAATACCAACCATTCGTCAAAGAACGCACGGACTGTGGGGGGCAAGTCACGAGGTGAACGTAGTCCAGGTCTTTGTCAAGCGCTGAACCAGCGCTGAAGTCAGACTGATGAACTGAAAGGCCCCCTCCATTCCAAAAGAACAAAAACCCGATTTGCCTTCCTCGCTAGGAATGAATGACTCCATGGGTCTGAGTTCACCAGTGAAGAACGATGGAGGGTGATCCGTTTACCGTTCGTTCCCCTCTCGCACACAATGGAACCCAGGCCGGTCGACAGCTGAACTTCTGACCCGTCACGCGCGCTGAACTGTCGTCACCCTCTGCGCGTACCACGTGCTGGCTTTCGGAAAGTGCCGGCATGTTTCGTGAATTTACGTGGAGGACGCTTAGGATTGGGTCAAACCATGATGGGTTATTCTTTTCTTGTCGTGTGTGTGTGTGTGTGTGTGTGTGTGTGTGTGTGCATGTGGATGAGAGAGAAAGAGAGAGATAGGTACGGAGAGAGAGAGAGAGAGAGAGGGAAACCATTATACAATGGTTAAAAACAAATAGAACCAAATCGAAATGAACCGGACTGCTACAGTGTCCATTAACTGGTCTTACAAACAATAAGGCAAGGATCCACTAGTGATTAAAACGTCATGACAACACACACACAAGCGTGCGCAAGCTCGGCGAGCACGCACACACACACACACACACACAGAGGCAGTCAGACAAACAGAAATAACCCAATACATAAGCGCAAGAACATCAAAAGTAATGTCAGTCACTTACATTTTATTACAAAAGACAATTGACACACATGGCAATACAAATCGTAACACAGCCATATTGAAAAAAAGGGGGGAAATCACTTGTATGGTCTATTTAAAAAAAAACACCGCCAGAAAGTCACCACAAAAGCAGAGGGATACTGGCTTTTAAAAATGAAATGGGCACAACAGGTACACAGGAAAACGGGCCAGAACTGCATGTTATCAAAATGATGTTCATAAACACCACACTGAAACACCCATCCTATCACAAACACAATCTCCACTTTTTCCCCCCACTAAAGCAAGACTAAAATCAAACCAAGCAAGGATAAAGAGAATAAAAAAAAAGCCCCCACCCCCCTCCCAAACCGCGCCCCCCCCTCCCCCAGTGCCCCTCCCCCCAACACACACACTCTAAAAATTGTACGTAAACGAATATATGAAACTCTTAGTCAGAAACTAATGGCAATTTTGGAAAACAACAACAAAAATGAAATAAAACAAAATAAAACGAAAAAAAAATCACAAGCGCTTAAAAAAATCATGCTGAAAAAAACCATGCTTTTAGTTGGGGGAAGGAAAACACCAGTCACTTCAAGTTTTGTATCAGTATAATATAATTTCGTTAATTCATACCACTTCATAAACCCACTGCATCTTCGAACACTCTGTATTATCTCGATATGATTTGTTATGATCATGTCAGCGGTCGCGTTCATGTGCCTGAGCACCACACACCTGGGTGACCAGAGCAGTACTTTATTTTGTTAGTAATATTATCGTTATCATTATTTGTGGAAAGGGGGTACCTGGAGAGCTTTTATATCATTTCCTAACCTATTATCGAGGGGTAAAAAGCATGACTAGAACGCACATTGGTGAAAGATGATTGTACGTATGAGCAACAACAACAACAAATATATAATTGTATATACTGCGATAAGAAAAGGGAGAATAAAAATCGGCACACACAGTAAACAGGAAGAGATGATAGACTACATTTCCTTTAACTCTTTCGTGACCTCTTCCAACTACCCAGCCCCGCACAACCTTTTACGGCCATCGGAGCACTGAATTCACACCCATTGTGTCTTGGGCTCGACACAGGAAGGCGGGGCCCATTCCTCTCCTTCCACCGTTTTAATCAACATCCCCCACCAGAAGTCAGTACCTATTCAGACCTGGGTGGAGCGAGGGAAATCGAGATAAAGACGCCTTTCCTAAGGACACGAACATCATGCTGAAACTGGGCCTCGAACCTTGATTACTGGTGCCCCTCTAAAAACGCCGTTAGTTATGAATATCATTACATCATAGGACACGCAGGAACAGCTGCCCGCCCAGGCTTGAATCACTCTCTCTCATCAGTCTCCCGTCAGACTGGAGACACGTTTAACCCTGCAGCATTCATTGGACACGCATACATAGGGTTATCCCACCGTGTAGAATTCCCTTTAGCCACGGAGTGTGACTGAAGCAACCGGTTATTTTGTTTTTGTTTGTGGTGGGGTTTTTGTTGTTGTTGTTCCCCTTTCTTTTCTTCCCTATTTATTGTTACCGTGTTTGTGTGTTTTCTTCTTTTCATTTCCTTTTCCCCGTGTGTTGATTTCTTCTTTCAAGTTTTTCCTCTTGAAGCCTACTCATTTTCCATCTGCATTTCTTCTCCTTTTTATATCTATTTAAACTTTACTCTGATTACCGTTTTTCTTCCCAGTGAGCTAATTTCTTCTTTCAAGTTTTTCCTTTAATAAACGTTACTCCGAGTCGGAACACTTTCAGTTCTTTTCTGTACATGTCAAGAGTTGGTCGCGCTGTCATTTCGTCAAATGTTATAATTACGTCACAAATCCGTCTCGATTAGTTTAAAACCTCGGGGTAACCGTAGTTAACGATGCATTGCCAATCGAGTCTTGACTGGCAAAAAAAAGTCGAGATCACTAATTTAGTAGTGGTAAGAATTTCAAATTACACGCTGTGCCTGTTTTGTGGAGAAATTTTTCAGTTACATCTTACAAACACGTGCACTTGCGGACACATGGGTAGACATGCACATAATTATTACATGAATGCATAATGTCAGGTTATGTACGTAAGAGCAGATGATATTTATAATTTTAATTTTGACAAACTGCCATCAGTTAGCTCTTCACATTTGCAAGAGGGTGTTTGTGTGTTCGCGCGCGCATGTGTGTACCGTGTGTGTGTGTGTGTGTGTGTGCGCGCTTGCTTGCTTGAGTTTGTGTTTTTGTAGGAGCGCGTGTGATGAGAGTGCGAGTGAAACTGTGTGATCATGCACTGCGTATGTTAGTAAGCTCATGAATGCCATTTAACCCATGCCTCCTCAGCCATCGTTCGAAATGCATTAGACCTTGTGAAGGTATTGCGAACACACTGCCGATGGCATGTACATGTCTGGCAGATTGATGGTCACAGCTGTACATCATCAGGTGTGACAGGCAGCGCGAGCCTTGCATATTCATGACCCACGTTCCACAACATGTATTCAACATAGCTGAGAATCACATTACAGCATGCTCCACCACACAAGTCCAAATAATACGAAACGCATGCATGGACGGTGAAGGATCATCAGAGGAAAGGAGAAGAGGGGTGGGGGTAAAGACGGGATACACGGTAGTTTGAAAACAAGTTGATAACACGCATACATGCCCCTAGCACACATGGGAGAGAGAGAGAGGTGGAGGAGGGGGGGTGGGGTGAGTACTTCTTCGTGTTCTGTAGTGCACAAAGCTTGTGTTTCAGTGGATTTTATGTAACCGTACGGGAACACAGATTTTTTTATTTTATTTTATTTTATTTTTTCAAATCAAGCAAAGAAATCAGTTAAAAGTTCTCACGACTTGAGGAACAAGACAGACAAACCGATCATGAGCAAGTGACATGGGCATGGCCCGATTTCAATGTACCATCTGAGAGCCTATGAGTATGATGTTATTATGACCACTTGGCGCGCGCGCGACACACACACACAATACACGGATACATGGATGCACGAATATATCTTACAGAATAAATCTAAGTGGTGGAACATTTTTACGTCACAGCCATGCTTGACAACACGTATGTGTCAGTGACTAATCTTTTTATTCATCTATGGCAAAGAAAGCTGTAAATTGTCACAACACATTCTGGTGTCTAAAAAAAAATGGTCCCTGTCTGTCCCAGCGAGAGAGAAATGTATGAAATGAATGAGAAATAAAGTGAGACTAAGACATTTTGAGACTTGAAGACTAAGACTGATTGAAAACAAGTCTCAAAATGTGTCACACGCATTCTATGATTCGTAAAGGTGTGTGTGATTTATCTCCAATAAAGTGCCGGCTATGGCTCTTGAACACAGTTCAAACAGTCGATTAAAATACCAATATATGAGTGGTTAGACCCACAAAATCATCCGTAAGTCTCTGGTCCGCTTGAAACCGTGGCGGATCTCATTGTTGACGAATCATGTTACGATGACGTTAAAAAGTCGATAGCAAAATGGACACACACACACACACACACACACGAACTAAAATTTTAACTTCAGAAAAAAATTCGACACATGGAAAACATGCTGCTCAGCCAGACGCAATATTTATGAAAAGTGTTTATTTGCTGAAAAAAACATATGAAAACAATCCACAAGTAACGTTTTCAAAAGCTACGGTTACAAGAGTTCGTCTAGTCCTTCAAACTTGACGCCGTTCACACACACAGGGCTTGATGTGGCGAGCTACAAGAACGGACGTGGGTAACGAAAACAACAAGAAGTGTGAGTTAAATGCTCTGGACAGTGATATTTTGGGGGGAAGAAACAATGGTGGGAGAAAGTGGGGAGGGTGGTAGGTGAACTGGCGTCGCCAACACGGATGCATACTGTCGTCACGGATTTACATGGATACACAAGTTTTACAGATTTTACTACCCATCAAAGACCCATGCAAAACAAATCACACACTTGACAAATTTCAACATTTGCTAAAAACAACAACAAAAAACAACAATACAAGCACACACACGCACACGCACAACATGAATTCTTACATGTTAAAAAAGAAACAAAAATCTTCCACTTTGTAATAATACTGACAGTTTTGAGAGTGGGGCGGTGGTGTGACAAACATCGCTATTTCTCCACGCGACTGTGAAATGTCTCTCTCATCAAATTTTGGAACACGCACACATATGTACATACACAGACAGACAAACAACTTGGATGTGCATGCCCGTATAATTATGTACTCGCACACACATCTAGATAACAAATTACATAAGAGTCCTCAATTCTTATTGCTCTGGGTAAAAAACAAAATTTAAAAAAGAGAAAGAAGAAAAGAAACTAGGAAAGGATCCACACAAAACTGACATAATTGTCCGCTGATATAAAACGCACGAACCATATATCTGCCTTTTGCCTGACAATACCAATAAAATTCCTTGTACAACTAACAAGTGAGTTCACACACTCTCTCACGTCATCAAAGCGGCTGCTGACAGCGGGTACCGAAACGATAATTTTTCTAAACGTTGCATGTAAATTTCTGTCTAAAATCGCTCGCCAGAACAAATCTCAGACACAGTATTCTATGCCCCCCTCACCCTTCCCTCTGGCTCCCCAATCATTCCTCAATATAATGCACCATCTGTACCATTCTTCAATAATCGTGATACCCTTTATTTTGAAGCATATTCTCCAACTTCCCTTTTTATTCTTTTTACCCGGTTCTCGTATCTTCCATGTGAATTGGTTAAAAATGGTTTGCTTTGTTTTTCAAGTAAGTGACCTTTGGCACTGACCAGAATCAAGAATTTTCACCATTACGTGATCTTTGACACTGACCACAGTTAAGAAGAATTTTCACCATTCATTTTTTTCACCGGGACATGTGCATGGGTAACGTCCAGGTTTACGGAAACCATCGATGTCTCTTAAGCCTCCATTGGTCCACGAACATCGGTGTGTGGCTGCCTGCATGGCGTATGACTGTTTTTACCACGCCGTGTAGGCAGCCGTACACACCAGAGGTTACCAGAACATACATACTTGAGCACTGTCAGAACCTACTCACTGGGTGTGAAAGCACAACAGCCTTTTAATACTTGAGTTATATTTCAAAATCTAATGTTTTGGATGAGTGAGATCCATTTAAACACATTTTCCATCGTATATTGTGATTGATGTTCCGTGACACTGCAGAATTTTACTGTTCCTGGCAGACCTATACATAATAATAATAATAATACTAATGATAATAATAACAATAATGAATGCTTGTTGAGCGCTTTCCTCCCTCAAAGGAAGCTCAAATCGCTGTACAAAAAAACAAACAAAACATTAAACACAAATATACAACAAAACATTTGACGCACAAAAGCATAAAACAGATTCAAAGACTACGTGTATTACATTACTTAATTACAAACACGCAGACACACATACAGAGTTTATAGCTGAATGTCATTAGAAAGACATGGAAGGTTTATGCATTGGCGTTTTCAAAAAGATGTTTTCAGACCAGTTTCAAAAGATTGAAATGATGGAGAGGGATGAGGTAAACTGTTCCACACGGAGCTGAATGAGAAAAAGAAGATTCACCGAAGAATCGGGTTTTAACACGGGGAGCAAGTAGCCGCCGTGAATTGGAAGATGATCTGAGTTGTCGAGGGGTTGTGTAGGTTTGGATGACTTCTCTCAGATACTGAGGGGCTGCGCCCGAAATGGAGTTGAGGTGAGAGTTGCGACTTTGTACTGAATGACATGTACGGAAAGAAATTGATGACCAGTGAAATTCATTGCAACTTCCATAGAATGCAGAAGGTACGGTACCATTTCAAATAAAAAATGAAAATATGATTATTGTGTGCGTTTGTAAAATTAGAGTGATAGGTTTTGTGCAAAAAAATAATAATGCAACAGTAAAATGACTGTGGAAAACATTTTTGGCTACTGTACTATGTCTTGTGTCCTTCTCAGAAGTGTGGAAAGAACTATTTTTCTTCTTTTTTGTTCAGTCAAATTCTGTGTCGCCAGACAAAGCATTTCCAGATAAAATGGATTTGTGAAAGTACACATACACACACACACACACACACACACATATATATATATATACACACGCGCGCGCAAGCCTGTGCTCATACATACATACTTTTGAGACACACGGAGAACCAAAACACATACTCATTATACACATGAGACCAATACCAAAACTGGAAGCGTCAAAATATCTTTGCTTTGTCAAAGGTGAAGCCAGGACTCGATGCCCTGCTGACCTTAGATCCTGAGAACACACACCAATGTCAAACTTTATTCGCACGCACGCACGCACGCTCATGCACACACACTCGCTGTGTGTGTGTGTGTGTGTGTGTGTGTGTGTGTGTGTGTGTGTGTGTGTGTGTGTGTGTGTGTGTGTGTGTGTGTTCATATATACAGGTAAGCTACAGAGGGGAAAATATCAAACCCAGTTCTTGTCAGCTTACTCAGCTGTAACAAAAAACCTAGAACATCATTACCCCCACACACACCCCACACAGACACACTGCAAAATCAAAATCAGACGGACGAATAAATTGGCAATAAAACCGCACCGTAATGGTCAAGACAAAATCGTCCCTCCCTTTCTGGTCAAAATAAAGGACACCTGTTAGTACAAACCTAACATTTCGTTGAACTGGAACCCAAGAGAAGATTGTCAATACTGGAAACAGTTCATAACGAGTAGTGAAAAATGTCAGCGCTTGCGAGAGAGAGCAGGCACACCTTCTTTCACGTCAGACTCTGAAACTCTGAACACAGTCATGCTGCAAACAGTCACACTATGGCATGACACAGGTGTTAAAGGGCCCTGTATGTTTTGGCATTGTTTGTACAGGTAGGACTTGTCTTTGAGCCAGAGCACAACCACACAGGATTCCTGAGCACATCGCCGTAATAATAAAAGGTCCATATTGGTTGCCACTGTGAAGCCATGGAGAGTTTATATACGTTACCAGAGCAAAGGAATACAGTATCCTTGTCCGTTGCAAGAATTTCGCCGCTGAGGATCCCAGAATGTCGACACAAAACAGCCACACGGAATTCGTTGATAGCGTCAATGTGTGATGTCCGGCATATTTCGTTCAAAAGTCTCGAGTTTTGACTGAAGAATCCGAAAAGCAATTCCGAACCCTTGTCAGTGGGTCGGTTACCTTGTGTACTTCGTGTTTTAGTTTGAAAAGAAATCTTTTCTAAAGGAATGGCATGATCAGTTTGGATAAGTTGTTTTGGGCTTAGGACTTCGTGAATGCTTTGTCTGGTGACCCAAACTGAGAGGGGACTACATGGTGGCTATAACTGACGAGAGGTAAGTTATTTATTTATTTATTTATTTTTTGTATTATCTATTGTTGTTTTCAATATATAACTACAGGGGTCCACATGCCGTGTCAGTAAAAACAACCACAGAAGATGCCAGAGTCATACTAGCGTATACCTTTTTACGAATACAAACTTTCTTCTTCTTCTGATTTTGACCATACCAGTATGAAGGAGGGAAATCATTTACCAATTACGCAATCGGCTTTCCAAAAATACAGTGCCTAATATTATATACCAACAGGTGTGTAGCTCGTGAACTGCTAACGTACAATTATTTAGAGTGCCTTGTTTTGTCGGGGCGTAACCTTTCTGGGTATCTTAGCATTCTGATATTTCAGCTGTAGAAGTCCGTTTGTACTGTATCAGTGCATGACCGTATGCATTTGGTTTCTTCACTATCGAGAGTCCCTATACTCTGCACACACACAGCTCTATTAATGGTCCATGTTTTTAGTCAGTTTGATGCAACAGAAAGTCCCTGCGAGTGTGAATAGTCAATGGATAGTTAAAAGGCTCTGTGCGGGTTTTCTTTCCCAATATATATCCATGACGGACTGCAGAATTTTGCTAGACAGTGTCCATGATTTGCCAGTAGGATGCTGCAGGAATCACAGTGTGTTGTCAACACACAAAGGTCAGAGATGGTCCCTGTATATTGTCAGTGCTGACACAGTCACTAAGGGTCCACATACGCTGCCAGGCACCTACACAGCTTGTCTACATATCATTACACCTAGGCATACTGTTTGTCTACGTATCATTACATCTATACCAATACAACTTGTCAATATATCATCATTATACCAACAGTCATATAGCTTGTCTACATATTATTACACCTTTAGCAAGACAGCTTGTCTATATACTATCATTACACCTATACCCACAGCCTGTCTACATATTTTCATTACACCTACAGTCACACAGCTTGTCTATACATTATCATTACACCTTTACAGCTCGTCTACAAATTATCATTACACCTACAGTCACACAGCTTGTCTGCATATTATTACACCTATTGCCAGACAGCTCATCAAAACATGATCATTACACCTTTACAGCTTGTCTACATATTATTGCACCTACAGTCATACGGCTTGTCTACATATTATCATTACACCTATAGCCAGACAGCTTGTCTATATATTATCATTACACCTATACAACTTGTCATCATATTATCATTGCACCTATAGCCACACAGCTTGTCTACATACTATCATTACATAGGAGAGAGACACAGAGAGAGAGAGAAGCATCACTCAACACAGATAACGAAACCAGTTAGTCATTTCAAACGTAACTCAGGAGGGTCAGAAAGTTTGTGTATTTTCTTCTAATCTACCAGTTCCCATCAATCAGTACACCGTGTACAACACAGAGTTGTCAATTTATCCACAACAGATTGTTCTGAAACAAGTGCACTGTTGCTTGCTGTTCTCAACTTTTCAATTGGAACCATTCTCAAACAGTGAAATCGCTTTATTATTATTATTTTTTTTATTACAATATAATGCCCAGGTATAATAAATTCTCACAACTAAGACAATTGTCGCTTAGTGAAAAGCTAACTTCAACACATTCTGAGAGCCGGACCATCGTTGTTCTTTTAACGACAGAATATAGATCTATGCAGCAAACACGGAAGCTTCAGTTAGTTTCAATCCCAACCCATGATGAGCATCACCAAACAAAGCCACTCCTTTCCGCAGTATCTGAAATGTGCAGAACATTGAAATCGGCGAGTTTACTCCATGAACGGCCGAAGACAGTTACACTTTCTTCCTGCTTCCATCAGCTCAATGACGGCGTGGTTTGTCGAACACAGTAACATCTTAGTCTTTTTCTTCTGGAGTTCAGCTGGTCATTGCATTCGGCGTTTATGTTTTATAGCT
Source organism: Babylonia areolata (assembly GCF_041734735.1). Lineage (NCBI taxonomy): Eukaryota > Metazoa > Mollusca > Gastropoda > Neogastropoda > Buccinidae > Babylonia > Babylonia areolata. The sequence continues at coordinate 32,887,020 of NC_134879.1, forward strand.
TGTGCTCATCGCAGTGACTACGAACGATGTCCCGAACAGACATCTGACTGTGTACCAAGTACCAAAACTCGGAGCATACCTTCCACGATCTAACAGCCAAAAATCCCACACAAGGAATACCGAAATAACACTTCACACGATCACTCTTTTGTTCCGATCACTACACAGCGATGTTTTGAGCACTACATTCACAACAAATCGATGATGCTAGAAAAGAGAAGCGTCATCCGTCTTTCATTCTACATCTTTCGGGGACAGATACACTCAACTGTAGTTGAGCAATGCCCCTCCCGTACCCCTTTCTTCGCTAGTCACTTTCACTACTACTGCTACTGTCGGAATCGTCGTCGCCCTTCTTGCTGCCTCCCTTCTTTTTCCTCTTTTTCGACTTCTCCGCCGCTTCCTCCTCCTCGATGCGCGCTGTGCGCGCGGACTCGCTCTCCAGCATGGCGCCGATGGTGTGCAGGTCTGAGGCGTCCACCAGGTCCAGGGCTCGCTCCCCCTCCAGCGTCTTCAGCTCCTTGCGGGCCCCTTTGAACAGCAGGTACCTGACACACACACATACACATACACGTGCACACCACACACACACACACGTGTGTTTTGGGCCAAGATGTGAGCGTGTTTGTGTATTTTCTATTGTTGTTTTTATTTGTTTGTTGTTCCGTTTACCGTGTTCGCTCGCTGGCATTGCCCTGACGCCGCTGTTTCCAGACCATCATTCCTATAGTCACCCTACATAGACCTTCATCATACCTACAGTCACCCCACATAGACCTTCATCATACCTAGTCACCCCATACAGACTTTCATCATACCTACAGTCACCCCACACAGACCTTCATCATACCTACAGTCACCACACACAGACCTTCATCATACCTACAGTCACCCTACATAGACCATCATACCTAGTCACCCCATACAGACCTTCATCATATCTACAGTCACCACACACAGACCTTCATCATACCTACAGTCACCCCACATAGACCTTCATCATACCTACAGTCACCCTACATAGACCTTCTTCATACCTACCGTCACCCTACATAGACATTCATCATACCTACAGTCACCCAACACAGACCTTCATCATACCTAGTCACCCCACATAGACCTTCATCATGCCTACAGTCACCCCACACAGATCTTCATCATACCTACAGTCACCCTACACAGACCATCATACCTAGTCACCCCATACAGACCTTCATCATACCTACAGTCACCCCACACAGACCATCATACCTACAGTCACCCTACATAGACCATCATACCTAGTCACCCCATACAGACCTTAATCATACCTACAGTCACCCTACATAGACCATCATACCTAGTCACCCCATACAGACCCTCATCATACCTACAGTCACCCTACAGATACCTTCATCATACCTACAGTCACCATACAGAGACCTTCATCATACCTACAGTCACCCAACATAGACCTTCATCATACCGGCAGTCACCCCACTTAGACCATCATACCTACAGTCACCCCACACAGACCTTCATCATACCTACAGTCACCCTACATAAACCATCATACCTAGTCACCCCATACAGATCTTCATCATACCTACAGTCACCCTACATAGACCTTCATCATACCTAGTCACCCCATACAGATCTTCATCATACCTACAGTCACCCCACACAGACCTTCATCATACCTAAAATCACCCTACATAGACCATCATACCTACAGTCACCACATACAGACCTTCATCATACCTACAGTCACCCTACATAGACCTCCATCGTACCTACAGTCACCCCACATAGACCTTCATCATACCTATAGTCACCCCACATAGACCTTCATCATACCTACAGTCACCCTACATAGACCTTCATCATACCTACAGTCACCCTACATAGACTATCATACCTAGTCACCCCATACAGACCTTCATCATACCTACAGTCACCCCACACAGACCTTCATCATACCTACAGTCACCCTACATAGACCTTCATCATACCTAGTCACCCCATACAGACCTTCATCATACCTACAGTCACCCCACACAGACCTTCATCATACCTACAGTCACCCCACATAGACCATGATACCGACAGTCACCCTATACAGACCATCATACCTGCAGTCACCCCACACAGACCTTCATCATACCTACAGTCACCCCACATAGACCATCATACTGACAGTCACCCCATACAGACCTTCATCATACCTACAGTCACCCCACATAGACCATCATACCGACAGTCACCCCATACAGACCATCATACCTACAGTCACCCCACACAGACCTTCATCATACCTACAGTCACCCCACATAGACCATCATACTGACAGTCACCCCATACAGACCATCATACCTACAGTCACCCCACACAGACCTTCATCATACCTACAGTCACCCCACATAGACCATCATACCGACAGTCACCCCATACAGACCATCATACCTACAGTCACCCCACACAGACCTTCATCATACCTACAGTCACCCCAAACAGACCTTCATCATACCTACAGTCACCCTACATAGACCTTCATCATACCTACAGTCACCCCATACAGACATTCATCATACCTACAGTCACCCCACACAGACCTTCATCATACCTACAGTCACCACACACAGACCTTCATCATACCTACAGTCACCCTACATAGACAATCATACCTAGTCACCCCATACAGACCTTCATCATACCTACAGTCACCACACACAGACCTTCATCATACCTACAGTCACCCCACATAGACCTTCATCATACCTACCGTCACCCTACATAGACCTTCATCATACCTACCGTCACCCTACATAGACCTTCATCATACCTACCGTCACCCTACATAGACCTTCATCATACCTACAGTCACCCCATACAGACATTCATCATACCTACAGTCACCCCACATAGACCTTCATCATATCTACAGTCACCCTACACAGACCTTCTTCATACCTACCGTCACCCTACATAGACATTCATCATACCTACAGTCACCCAACACAGACCTTCATCATACCTAGTCACCCCACATAGACCTTCATCATGCCTACAGTCACCCCACACAGATCTTCATCATACCTACAGTCACCCTACATAGACCATCATACCTAGTCACCCCATACAGACCTTCATCATACCTACAGTCACCCCACACAGACCTTCATCATACCTACTGTCACCCTACATAGACCTTCATCATACCTAGTCACCCCATACAGACCTTCATCATACCTACAGTCACCCCACACAGACCTTCATCATACCAAGTCACCCCACATAGACCATAATACCGACAGTCACCCCATACAGACCTTCATCATACCTACAGTCACCCCACAAAGACCTTCATCATACCTACAATCACCCTACATAGACCTCCATCGTACCTACAGTCACCCCACACAGACCTTCATCATACCTACAATCACCCTACATAGACCTTCATCATACCTACAGTCACCCTACATAGACCTCCATCATACCTACAGTCACCCTACACAGACCATCATACCTACAGTCACCCCACACAGACCTCCATCATACCTAGTCACCCCACACAGACCTCCATCATACCTAGTCACCCCACACAGACCTCCATCATACCTACAGTCATCCTACATAGACCTTGGAACCACACATCGCCAAGGCAGAAGCGATAGGCTGGCGCAGGCTGGCAATTATGTGCAAACTATCTGGTACCACGTGGGGTGAAGATACCGAAAACAGCGTGTCAGGGAACAGTAAGACGCCATCTTGAACATGGCGCCACAGCATGGGCAACAACTGCAAAGACAAACCAGCAAGCACTTGACGAAGGCCAGAACCAGACACTGAAGCCAAAATCATGACACAGACGGCAAGTACAAGTGTTTGCCCGACCACCCCATGAAACAGAAACTGAATGGCCTCACCAACAACCTACTGAACAGGAGTACCTTTGTCCATGAAAGCGAACGGCTGTTCCCTCAATACCAGGAACAGCTGAAACAGGAGGTACTCCCCATGCGCCCATCAGAAGTGCCAGAACATTGGGCGACCAACCAAACTGATATCCAGGTCTTTAACATGCTCCCCTACCTCTCTTAAGGTAAGACAAAGTGCGACTCAGTGAAGCAGTCCCTCACGCTGGCTATGATAGCTGAGAAGTTCCCACAGGAAGCATGCATCCATGCATATATTGACGGATTAGCAACTAACACTGCCACAGGGGGCGCAGGCATCACTGTGCGATTCCCGGAAGAAGAGACAGCTGCTGTCACTGTTGCCATTGGCAATCACTGCACAAACTATCGTGCAGAGACTGAAACACTCATGCAGGCCGTCTCCATCAGGACTAAGACAATGACTGTAGCCAAGATGTCTTCCTTACAGACGCTCTGTCAGTGCTGCAAGCCTTTGATGACAACAAACCATCACTCTTGTCGGCAGTGCTACAGAAAGTGGCAAGTAGCAGACGGGTGGTCCACAAGTGGATCCTGGCCCATTGCGGAGTCTCGGAATGAGCAGGCTGAAGGGCTGGCCAAGAAGGGAGCCTTGGGGGAGCAACCCAACAATATCGTCAACTTCAGTGATATGAGGTCCATCATCAGGGCACTGACGGCACTGTAACAACCAGGGACGACTATCACACGTTACCCAGAAAGCAGCAAAGTGTCCTGGTGAGACTTGGCACTAGTCACAACAGACTGAACAAGCACATGTACCGAAAACTAAAGCTGGTACCATCACCCACCTGTCCCTGTGGACAGGAAGACCAGACAGCATAGTACATTCTCCAAAACTGCCCCCCGTACAAACAGGCAAGACAAGAGGTGTGGCCTGTCGACACTTCACTCACGATCAAACTATATGGCAGCCACGAAGAGCTGGAGAAAACATCATCATTCATCGCCAGAGCTGGACAGATGGTGTAGCTGTGAACGCCAAGAAAAAGAAGTAAAAGACCAATACTATATTATGTGTTAATGTGCTTGAAAATAAACTAAATGTTTTGACAAAAGTGTCAACATAGATCAGTATCACATGATAAGTGCACGGTTTTGTTTAAACATTTACATTGTAATTTATTTGCTTTTGGGAAGAACAGAACCTGCTTTGTGAGAGAAAAAATAAGTTGAAAAGATATGAGAACAGAGTGTCATAAATCTAAAGTGCTATTACTATATCTTGTGCACTGATTGATAGTGTCATTGATTCTCCTGGTCAAAAGTAATGAAGTCTTAAGAGGAAGAAGTCCAGATAAAGAATGGTGACTGACATCCTGGTCTGTAAGCTCTGTCCTGTCTCAGTGAGGTGATAGCCCTTCACCGAAAAGCGAACTCGTCAGCAGCAATGAAGGGGTTAACGTGAAAGTCTGACAGCAAGACGACTGACGTCAAAAGTGACAAGAAGAGGAAGCGTGCAACATGATGGACATTCCCCCAGACATCAAGCCACAGACCTTTATAATAAAACGTCTGCCAATAATCACCTGTTTCCTGATAGACAAGATGGATGGAACATTGCCCACACACAGTAAAGACACTATGCCAAGTTACAGTCTTTGCGGACAGTTCGGCAATACGTTGATTTAACGGTGTTGCCCCAACATTTGGGACATTTTGTTTTCTTTATTTCGATGACGATGAATGATGATTAGTGTGGTGACTAACGATGCTGCTATGGGAGCCCATTTAGGATCGGGATCCTTTACACGGCTGTACTCTTATAATCAATTCCGGCGTTGACCAAGCTGCAAGATACAGACACCTACACAGTTGGTCACCTTACCCATAGGGCACTAAACTCTGGGTAGAAGCCGGCCACGGGGTGAAAAGAATAAACATGTCTGATGGAATTCGAACCTGCATCCTCCCAGTCGTCAGTCTGCGACGCGAACCACTCAGCCACGACGGCTGGCTACCGAAGTTATTCCTGAATGATCTGAAAAAATGTCAGGTATGGTCACCACTGTTAAGTCCTCAGTAACATGCATCCTTACCCACAACCCCTCTCGCCCTAAATGAACCCACAACACAGAACAAGAAGAGTTCCTCGTGTACGAGCCTCCCCTACCACCTGTACTCTCACCTCTGGAAACTTTTCTTCTTCTTCGTTCGTGGGCTGCAACTCCCACGTTCACTCGTATGCATGTCACAACTCATGACCATCTCGTGTGGAGTGTTTCGTGCATTACCTTCCCCATCTACCCTCTCCCATTCGAGCATTCGTTTAGTGTGTGTTAGCTCCCGGTTGTGCGTTTTTTACGTGCAATCGGGGAGTCTTGTTTGTGTCACTGCTGAGCAGAGTTTAATGTCTCTCTGTTCTGTCAGTGACATTTTTCTAGGCTTTGTGTCCTCGCCTTCCTTGGGGAAAGTTGTGCCGTGTTTTGAGTTGGGGCTTTTTGCCCAGTTGGCACCCTCAAGTGAGGATTGTTTTCCTCCGGGTGGCCATGTATCTTTGTTCTGTGTGCTCCAGCCCAGAGGGAGTGCCCTGCTGGACGTGTCTCGTCTTTGTTTTGTTTTTATTTCCAGCGTCAGGGTAGTGGTACCGGGTTGGCAGGTGAGTTCGCTGTTGCATTGTTGAACTTTTCTGTTGTAGTTTGTACTCGTCAGTTGGCTGTTATAAGTGCTGTTTCTTTGTTCATTTGTCCTGTTCTGTTAAGATGCGAGATGTTTGATTTTGTTCAATGGGATTTGAGGGTTAATGCTAAAAAAGTCAGGCTTGTATTGTTTTTCTCTGTGATATTTTTTAAAAACATAACTTAAAAATATTGGTTACTGGGATTTATTAAGTATGCTTCAAGTATTTCAGCCACTAACGTTTCCTATTATTTTAAGAATGTTTCTATTTTCGTTATGTTCACAAGGTCAAATTATATGTTTTCTAAACTATCAGTTTTTTTCCCCCACTTCTTTCAACGTCTTATGTACAATATCTTTCAGAACATGTGTTCACTAGTGAATGTGAAGTAGGGAGCTGTCGAAGGGAATCTTACAGTGATATTTTATAATGCTGTTTCAGTTTCGTTAAATCTTTTGTTCATCACTGTCTTGCACGTTCATTGAGGGGGGGCAGGGGTAATCCTTCCAGAAGGATAATATAATTTATGCAGTTTGCAGCGTCCCACTTCCTGTGCTTTCCCCTCTTCAGCCTGTGTTGGCCGGACAGCGCTGGTGCTCTGGATGTATGCGGCCTTCCTGCTGCTCTCTTCTCATCACCGTCGTCATTTGTGCTCTAGTTTCGTCTTCATCAGTTTTCAGTTTTCACCATCGAAGTCGTCGTTTTCCTCTTGTGTTGTGCAGTTCTTCAGTTTATGTATTCATCAAACGTCTTTAGTTCACTGGTAGCATTCTACGGACTGTTTGCCGCTGGACGGCCGTGTGTTAAAGCTCTGTTTTTTTGTGTGTGTTATTATTTATCCATTCTGTTGCCATTTAAGTGTTGTTGAAGCCGGGGTTGTGGTTATTGTTACCATTCTGTTGCCATTTAAGTGTTGTTGAAGCCGGGGTTGTGGTTATTGTTAAAGTTCTGTGTGTGATTGAATAAAATTAATGTGTGTGAACTCTGAATTATGTTTAGTCTGTGTCTGTGTTGTCTGGGTGTTAGTGCTGGGTTGGGTGGGGGTTTCTAGTCCGCTCTCTTATAGAACGTGACAATGCACACGAGTGGGCTTTTACGTGTACGACCGTTTTACCCCGCCATGTAGGCAGCCATACTCCGGGAGGGGGGGTGCATGCTGGGTACGTTTCCATAACACAATGCTGACATGGATTAAAGGATCTTTAACGTGCGTGTTTGATCTTCTGCTTGCGTATACACACGAAGGGGGTTCAGACACAAGTAGGTCTGCAAATATGTTGACCTGGGAGATCGGAAAAATCTCCACCCTTTACCCACCAGGTGCCGTTACCGAGATCCGAACCCGGGACCCTCAGATTGAAAGTCCAACGCTTTAACCACTCGGCTATTGCGCCCCTCACCTCTGTAAACAAAACCCGCTTCGTGTCGTTTCACCAACCTGACAATGTCGGCGTGACCCTCGGCGCAAGCAGCGTGGAGCGGAGTCCAGCTGTCGGTGTCGGTCTTGTTGACGTCGGCGCCGTGGGAGATGAGGAGCTTGGCGGCCTGGTAGTTGCCTTCCAGCACTGCCTGGTGCAGCGGCGTCAGACCTGCCACACACCAAAACCACACCATCCACTTGCAGAGCAACACACACAGGGGACCATCGGGTCCCCTAAAGGGCTGTCAGACTCTGAGACGATTTACACTGCGACCCGTGTTCCACGCGGACGTATCCGCATCAGGGACCGGTTGCGCAAGCGATCTTAGCAGCAGAAGAGTCATAAGGGCGCCGCACAGAACTGTTCACCAGCTTTGTCCAAGTCTTGTCGGTTTTGTGTCAAAACCTGGGTCTCTGCAAACAGTTTTCCTGACCATCGTTTTTCCTTTTGTTTTTCTGTCTTCCCCTCGGTCTCCCTCCCTCAACAGTTCCTTGGAGGACTGCTTTAACAAAGCTATCGAATCTTGTTACGTGGCCATACCAGCGTGGCTTTCTTTTACTGAGTCAGCAGGTCGTCAAAAGGTCCACTGTGCTGTTTGTTTCTACGGAAGTTACTGGCTTCTAACATGTACTCAACTGAAAGACCTCCATTTGTTTTTAACAGTAAACCTGTATCGTTTTTGGTGATTAATCTTGTCTGCACTGTCTGCGAGAAACCACACAAAGTTTTCCTCGTAATAGTGTCTTCCATTACAAACTAATGCGTACAAGATCTGTCGAATCATCTTTTGCAATCTGTTATCTCAATTTGGCGAATGCGGAAAAGACTATGCATGAGAGACAGAGACAGAGGGACACAGAGACAGAGAAAGAAATACTCGTACATTACCGTTTCAAATCAAAATGATGTCGCATGACATCTTGTGTTATCTGTCTGACAGTTCGTGTGTGTGTGACCTCCTGCACGACAGACTGGGCGAGATTCACACTCAAGGGGTAGTGGATCAACGGCAACAGGCAGGACACAATTTATGGCGTAATGGAACATTGCCAGCTATCTCCCAACAGTATGAGAAAGAGATAGGAAAGCCGCACACTAAGATGTGTGTGTGTGTGTGTGTGTTTTGGAAGGGAGGCGGCAAAGGTGGGTAGCGGAAGCGGAAGGAGGGAGAAGGAGGAACGGCGGGCTGGGAAAGAACAGGAATGGGATATTATCATGCTATGCTAAGGTTCAGAATGCAGTCACGTCATACCTTTTATAACAATGACGTCTTCCGTCAGATAACCATGATGGCATTGGTGTTGATGTTGATGGTGACGGCAGTAATGGTTCTGGTGTGAGTGTGAGTGAGAGAGAGAGAGAGAGAGAGAGAAAGACAGGCTAAAAGAAACGAACAGGAAGGGAGGGGCGCTACACATGACCCTGACGCACCCAGAGATAGCGGGTGGCGGATAGAGGCTGTCAGCGTAATCTGGTCAATCCCGGCGATAAACCAACACCCCGGGGTGTCGGGCACCGGAGAAAAGCCGCCTTGATGTTGGGGGAGGGCTGGCAGAAAGATTCATGTCACTATCAAACGCCTATCTCCTGTTTCCTGTACGGCTTTCAACTGGAACAAACCGCTTAAAACCTCCCATGTCAGACGGTTGATATTCCACACGATCTGCACTGTGTAACTTTCTTTTTTCTCTCAGCCCCCACTTTTTTATGGGCTCCTGGTCTGGGCTCTGGAGGCAATTTGTCAGTGGTGGAAATGGAATATATTTAGACACGTACTCATATCTACATGGACACAGACACTGAGATACAGATGCAAAGAGACACACACAAGGATCCCTTATGATCAAGTAGTTCAGTCAGTTTCTGCCTATCGTCTCATGTCTGCTGATGCGAGCTACAGGGTTTCTCCATTGAACGTTACACTGTTCATACATCATAGTCGATTTGACCCCAAAATGTCGTGCGAGTTTTGCACAGAGCAGGGGAGCCGGGTCTTGGAATACGGCATGCTGAAAGCAACTGGCCCTTTTGAAACCCACTGTGTACGCCTTCGCTGTGAGCCGTGTTTGGACTGATCTGGTGCACAGTAAGCTTATCACTGGTGTTTTTGCTGACGAATTTCTTGTTCAGTGCTGCTGAAGAGTGAGGCTGATCACCGTCCTTTTTCTTCTGGTAACTCCATGGTCCGTATCCTCCGTGTTCACCCGATTCTGGTGAGCTCTGTGGGTTTTTCTCTTGTTTATTCTTAGGGCGTTGCGAATGGTATGGTCCTGATCCTTTCAGCTAACAAACGCTAACACGAATGATGTTATCTCTAATGTGCGTATTCTGATTTCCAGCATGCCTTAACGCACGAAGAAATTAATGCATTTCAAGGTCAACAAATATTTTAACCCGAGAGACTGGGAAAGCCTCCACCTTTTAGTGGCTTTACCCAACAGACGCAAACATACACACACGCACAAGCACACACACCAAACGAACTGTGCTTTTCGGCGGTGAAGAAAAACGGTTAAATTGCACGCTTACACGGTGGTTTCGCGTGGCCCTTTCCACCTGAACTAACGTTCAGGGTGCAATTAGAGATTTTCTGGACTGGTTGGGTTCCCAACAACAAGCACTACGAACCGTCCTATGTGTGGTCCCATCAATCATGAAACAACGTGGGTTTTTGTTGTTGTATTTTCAAGTGTACAAACGCAGACACACACAGTGCGTTTGTATCTTGTCTTTCCGTTCCATAACCGGACACATTATTTTACTCTGCGCCTAACCCTGATGGATATTTCTAAAATCATCACAACACTGGAAGAACCTGTCAATAGACGAGAATGATTATGTAATTCACTGATTGTAGTGACAAAAAATGAACTGCTGGCAGACCATCGGGAAATCGTTCAAATGAAAGCAAAGTTGTTTACTGAATTTGGGAGGGGCATACTATAGTACAAAATGCTACTGTCATGACCTTCCAGTTTCTTAAAATTTCTTGGGTCACAAGAAACAATGTTGTAATGTACCTTTACGGGAGGTGAATTTACCTATAATCTCCAGTGGTTAACGACAAACAGAACACACATGCACGTGGTCGCTGGTCGTGGAAAAACCCGCACACCACAATCCTAATGCTTTCCTGTTTTAACATCAGGCTCCTTCCCAGCAGCAAAATTATGGTTTACTGAGGTAGTTCACACCCAGAAAACAGTTAAAGGTTGTTCTGAGAAATGGACAACGATAAGTAAACCGAACGTTGTAAAAGCTGAACGATATTGGTGAACCTTCCTTCACCTTCACCTTCACCTCTCCCGTAGTCTGGGTTCAGACCGTTGGGGCACCGCTGCTGACCTGGCCACCACCCCTCTCCACTCTTCACGGTTTTCTGATTTCCTCAGGGCGTCACCGAGCGTCAAGCCTGTCCACCCCCGGCCGGATGTTGTCTTCCCATCTCTTCTTCTGCCGTCCTCTCCTTTTGCCTCCTTGTACGGTGCCTTGCAGGAACGTTTTGGCAAGACCAGATGATCGGGAGATGTGTCCATACCACCTAAGTTTGCGTTTTTTTCACTATGGACAGAAGGTCTTCGTAGGGTCCAATACTTTGCTTGATTCTGTTCTTCACTTCCGTGTTAGTGATGTGGTCTCTGTAGGAGATGCCAAGTAGTCTACGAAAGCATCTCATCTCGACAGCTTGGATTCTTCTCTCGATGTCTGCAGTCAGGGTCCAAGTCTCGCAGGCGTAGAGCAATATTGATATAACCAGGGAACGCATCAGTCTGATTTTTGAGCTGAGAGCGATGTTTTTGTTGTTCCAGATGGTGTTCAGCTTGTTGAGTGCCGTTGTTGTTTGGGCAATTCTCGAGAGTACTTCTGGTTAAGATCCTTCATCTGACACGATTGCTCCCAGATATTTGAAGCTGTGGACTGTTTTAAGCTTTTCGTCGTTGACTTTGATGTCAATGCTGATGCCGTTGGTGTTGTTAGTCATCAGTTTGGTTTTCTCCGCACTGATTTGCATTCCATACGATGTGGAGGCTTTGTCTAGATGTTTGACCAGGCTTGCCAGTTCTTCTTCTTTTCCAGCCAGTCCATCAATGTCGTCGGCAAAACGTAGGTTTGTGATTGTTCTGCCGCCTATGCTGACTGTTCCTACATGCTCTTCCAGTGCGTCAGTCATTATTCTTTCTAAGAAGATTATTGGTGAACACTGATCTATAAATCATTTGCAAAGATTCAGAAGCAATGTCTGTTTGCTGCCTGACAGAAACTGCTTTTAGATCGGAACAGCGTGAACAATCATTGTGGGACGAAGAAAAAACACCAGTGACTATTGCCAGTTGGTAATGATTTTCCCACAAACTTCGCTTTGTACATGTCATAACAAATCTTCCGCGGGTGTTCTTTCGTCTGACGAATGGCAGTGATTTTTTATTTTATTTTTTAATTAGGTCAGTTTTCACGTCTTTACTTGCAGTCATTTAAACCAGAACTTTGTCTCCAAACGGTTTACAAAATATTCATATTCGGAAGAATTATGAAGTTGCGAAAAAGGGTGCATGTATTACATACCTTCTCTTGAATGTGTACTGGCACTGCGACATTTCTAGAAATTGTGTACTTTTTCCGTTCCCTTCTCCCAACCCCCGAACTTCCTTCCTCCAGTTTCACGCAGCGATAGCATGGCGAAGGGTTGCAAGCCATCAAAGATGGATGGGATGTTTTAAAGATAACAGTTTAAACGGCATTGCTTGTAACACCCCTCAGTCCTTCCCGTGTGTGTGTGTGTGTGTGATTGAGGGAGAGAGCTACGTGTGCGCGCATCGTCGCCTGAACATGAAGGGATGGGAGCGGAGGAGGCGGGGGGAGGGGGGTGTAGTTGGGGGGTGTGAGGGAAGGAATCTAATTTATACGCTTTAATGAGGGCCTCAATTTTACTTAAATAGATTCATCTATATTTGTCTCTCTCTCTCTCTCTCGCGTATGAAGAAATAAAGACAGCCACTAACAAACAGCTGAAACACGCGCTCACACACACACACACACACATTACACCACCGCTCAACATTAAACCAAATCCATTGCGGCAACCTCAATGTCCAGGGGGGTACAAAAGCCATGCACCACATTTGCCAAACATACTGTTCGTGGAAAAAAGGCCACGACTTTCATTGACCCCTCACCACCGACAAAGGTCATCACACACACACACACACACACACACACACAGGTGAGGCCTTCTGGGGGTGGAGGTGGGGGAGTTGTTGAGAGGAACCAAAGAACACTTACTACCCTCCTCCCCCGAAAAAAGGCTTTGGGCGAAAACCGTGGGCCCCAAAAGGCGTGAAGCCCTGTCTAATCCCTGGGGGGATTAACAGCTGTCTCTAGGAACCTAGTCCTGTTAACTCTCTTTGCTTTACGACATCGCACTCACTCTTCTCGTACCTGGCGACCTCCATCAGTTGTGCTGCTACTTCCTTCTCGTTGTACACAAACCATAATGTCGACCGTTTTATTGTTGTTTTTTTCCGAAGGAAAATCCTATCCTGGCTGGTTTATCAGTTAACACCGCCTGCTACTTACTGCAACCTTCTGTTTCATTTTGTTAGATTCATCTGACCGTTTTCTGTCTTTTAATGCATTTACTTATTTGTTTATTCTCTTTCACTGTTTTATTAGTCATTTTACCTTAATGCGTTATACAAACCTAGGCTAAACTCTCAAGGCCTGACTACCACGACAGGTTAATGCAAAGGTCAAGCATCTGCTTTTTATTTTGATTGATTTTTTCTAAAGAATATGTCGTGTAGCGTAAATGGATCAGTCCGTACACTTTCATACCTCATTGAAGCTGAAACCCAAACTTCTGTGTTATACTTCCCTAAGTAACTCTTCATGTCCGCGATCAGTATGTGAGTGTTTGCCTTCATACACCGTTATAATTATCTTTAAACGCACACAAGGTAATAACAACATACACAAGCAAATAACCACACACACACACACACACACAAACAACAACAACAACAAACAAACAAAAAACCTAAGTGTACACAGTAACGTTCAGTTTGTTTCATTCTAGAAATTCCTCAGAAATCCAAAATGGGAAATGAGAAACGAATCATAAAGCACACACACACACACACACACACACTCACACGCACGCACGCACGCACACACACGAAGAGGGAGGGAAAGAATGAGGCTGGAAAGAGGGAGAGGAAGACAGGAACTGTAATGGACGTTTAAAGAGAGCCCTGAGAGAGAATGAGGGGGTGGGGGGGAGACAGAGACAGGGTCAGAAAAAGACAGAATGACGTGTGTGTGTGTGTGTGTGTGTGCGCGCTTATCTGTGTGTAAACACGCACGCACGCGTGCAAGAGTACATGCACATTCGTCAGGGCGGCGCGATGTTTGATCACGCTGTGTGGTGACCCTAACTGACGTCACCACAGTCAACACACAAACACACACGTGCCACCCCCACCCCCCCTCCCCACACATGTGCCCCCCTCTGGCCCCCTCACCTGCCCCCCCCCCCCCCCCCCCCCCCCCCCTCCCATACACACAAACACGTGTCCACACCACTAAGCTCGAAAGTCCACACACACGGGATAGGAGAGGAGGGGGGGGGGGACCAGCAACTGGTAGGCGAGTTACACTGGATGGTTATCTGCAGATCCTGAGGACTGAATCCCTTCACCAACTTTCAGTCATGTTTCGTCAAGGTCACGCGGTGAAGGCGGGAGGTTTCTGATGACTCCAGTTGTAAATGTGACTGTCTGGACAAGCGTGACAAAGAGAGAAAGAGAGAGAGAGAGAGAGAGGGTGGGGCAGTGTGCTATCGAGCCAGAGAGTGACAGGGACAGACACAGACAGGCAGAGAGACGAAGAGACTGAGAGAAAAGGAGGTGAGAGTGTGTGAAAGGGATATGGAGATGAGAGGAGAAAGGAGAGAAAAGACTGATACAGAGAGAAGAGACTACAGAGTGAGGTGAAGAAAGGGGAAGAAAAAGGAGAGAAAAACAGTGGGAGGGGGACGGGGTGGTTGGGGGATGGGAGGGGGGTGGGAGAGAGAAAGAGAGAGAGACAGACAGACAGGCAGGCAGACAGAGAGATGTGTGTGGATGCGTAACAGACAGACAGAGGGAGACGTGTGTGGATGTATTTGGAGAGACGGGGGTTGAATGCATACTTCAGTATCGAATTCCTGCAAATGCAGCCTTTTTTCTGTCCAAGATGCATACGAGTACGTGTCACATTATAAAACAAGATATTGGCGGTATTGTCTGTTCTTCATTCGCTGTAGGGGGTTTCACTGACGTACATTATTATCATCGTGGCAGAATAGTAGGTGTTGGATTTCTGATCCAGTGTTCACCAGTGATCAGGGTTCAAGGCCCCGTTTCGGCATGGTGTTGTGTCTTTGAAAATGGCATTTGACGCCAATGTTCCTCACTCCAACCAGATGTGAAAGGATACCTGACTTCGGTTATGGAAGGCTAAAACGGCGGAAGGAGAGGATTGGGTCCCGCGTTCCTGTGCCAAGTCCGAGATGAATTCACTGCCCCGATGGCCGTAAAATGCTATGGGGCCTTTAGCCTGACATCGCATGACACCACAGGATAGCCTTGTTCTGTGTGGGCATCGAGTTACGGTGAAAGGCGGGTTCAGGCAATGGAATTTGGGCTGACCTCTTCCCCCTCCTCCACCTCTCTCAAAACGGGAGCTGACACTCCGGGTGTCTGGTCACATACGGGTTTATGACCCGGTGGAAGACACTGTATCCATACCAATGACCTCACACCCAACTCTTCCTTCTCGTCCCATCCCCCATCCACGTTTTGTTTTTTGTTTTTTTCTTGAAGATACTGCCATGTATATCCCCCACCTCCTCCCCTCCCGTCTCTGCCCTATCCTACCACATTCGTGGTGAACTTTTCAGGCAGTGGGCGTCAATAAAATGCGTGTTGTTTGGGATCGCTCTTTTCTGTTACTGCCTCCACCCAGCCCCCACCCCGACCCATCAGCCTCAACTCTCTCTCTCTTTCTCTCAACCCACCCCCCACCCACCCACCCCACACAATTTTCCCCGCACCCGCAACAAATACAAGGTAGATAACAACAGTCGACGCACTACAGATCGCTTTGTTGGAAATATTTTGTGATTCTCTCTCTCTCTCTCTGAAAGGGAGAGTATTTAGCAAGAAACGAAAGATGGTCATATGGAAATGAAAGAATTATTGTTGTAAATGGATATAAGAAGACGGTCATATGGAAATGAAAGAATTATTGTTGTAAATGCATATAAGTATCTTGGAATTTATTTTTCAACAAAACTTAGTTTCAGTTTCGCATGTCAAGATACAGCTAATAAAGCAAAGAAAGCAGTTATGCGGATACTTCATATTTTGTATAAGCTTGATTGTAATTCATCTCGTATTTTTGTAAGGTTATTTGATGCTCAAGACCAAGCAAATACTGCGGTATGGTGCAGAAATATGGGCCTTGGAAAAAAGTGAGCATATAGAAAAAGTACACTTGTTTGCAATGAAACAGTTTTTGAATGTGGACATCCGAATGCCAAATGATCTTGTGTATGGGGAGCTAGGGAGATATCCAATTTATTTAAACTCGTACATTAAATATATTAAGTATTGGTTGAAACTTACAAGAATGAACGAAAACAGGCTACCATTCAAAGCTTATCAGATGTATTCCTTAAATAATAATGGCAAAAACAAAACAAAAAAACAACAACAAACAAACAAACAGAAAAAAAAGAACAAAAAAAGAAAAAAAAAAGAAAAGGGTAAGGTGTGTTCGTCAGTGCTTAAATTCTTATGGTTATTCTTTTGTGTGGGATAATCAGGGTGTTGAAAATATTGCATGTCTTTTAAAGTGTTTTAGACAACGAATAGCTGATTGCAGGTGGCAAGACTGGCATGATCATATGAAAACTTGCGTTAGATTTGCGCAGTTTACACTCTTTAAAACAAAACTAGGGACTGAACCATATATTGGAATGGAAATAACCAAATAAACAGATATGTAAAAAGAGCCATGTTCACACTTTCAGATACTGTAGGAGTGAAGATGTATATACTTGTCGATTGTGCAACCTGGGTAGGGAAGATGAATTGCATTTTTTGTTATGTTGCCCTGCTTTGAGTGACCTCAGGCAAAGATTAATTCAACATAAATATCATAACGATCCCTGTGCTTTTAGTTTAAATTTGCTCATGTCGTCAAAATATGAGCTTACTCAACAAAACTTGGCCATATACTTACTTATCTGAAGCATTGATGAGACTTGGAATCGTTATTTTGTGAATGTTGTTGGGTATTGTATTAGCTACTTCTGGTTGATTTGTGATGTCGATTAATTGTGTCATGTCATTTTCTTTATTCATTTTCTTGTATGACGCCCTTCAGTAAGGGGCTTTGGCCTTAATCTGAATAGAAGATAGTTATCGTTGTCTCTCTCTCTCTTTCTCTCTCTCTCTCAAGCCCATTCTCTCTCCTATCCTTTGATGCTAGGTGGTCCCTTCTACTGTAGTTCTAGTCTACACCTCTAACCCACTTGACTGTAAGTGGTAGTGTTGGAAAACCCAAAGTGATGTGAGAGTATTGTCACGGATGACTTCATGGGCAGCCCAGGGCTGGAAAGTGAATGAATGAATTCTATCCATGAACCGTAATGAACCGCACTCATAATAGCCCTTTTTTTCAAACACGCACGCACATACACACACACACACGCTCACATACACGCGCGCGCATACACAGAACGCACACTCATTCACACACACACATACGCAAACACATACACAAAATTTTGTAATCAATTGAGACCATTCTTCAACATGAATAAGACCAGTCTTACACATGTCACCACTTACATATCACTCCATTGTTCACGTTGTGTATTTCTCGTGTGTGTGTTGATGACATGGATACTTTTATATGCCGATCACCGATCGGAGACCAAGCTCTAAGCACTTTACAAACACGGAGTCATTTGCACAACAGGCTGCCTACCTGGGTAGAGCCGACTGACAGCTGCCATTGAGCAATCATCATTCTTTCCCTGTGTCATTTAATCAGGTTTCAGTGACGCACACATACACGCTCATACAGACATTGACATTCTACGTGTATGACCGTTTTGATTTTATTTACCCCGCCATATAGGCAGCCATACTCCGCTTACGGGGGGCTGCATGGTGGGCATGTCCTTGTTTCTACAACCCTCCGACATGGACTGCAGGATCTTTAACATGCGTATTTGATCTTCTGCATGCATATAAACACGCAGGGGGTTCAGGCACCAAGAGGTCTGCACACATGTTGACCTGGGAGGTCGGAAACATTCCCAACCTTAACCCACCAGGCGCCGATACCGTGTGTGTGTGTGTGTGTGTGTGTCACAGTGTGTGCGCATATGTGTGTGCGTGGGTGTGTGCGAAGGTATCTATTTTTTTGCAAAGCGCCAAGACCCCTATTCAGAGAAAAGGCACTACATAAATTCGCATTATCAATAATATTATCATCATCATCATCATCATCATCATGCAGTCACCACTCACCGGCGTCGTTGATGCCGTTGATGTCGAGCTGCAGGGAAGCCTTCCGCAGCATGGCGTTGCAGGCCTTGAGGTCGTTCTCCTTGATGCTGTCCAGGAACACCAGCTCATCAGGGAAGCGCACCTGGGGCTTCCTCTTCTCCTGCTTGGCCTGGATGCTCAGCCGCCGAGACATGGCGCCGGCCTGCTGGTATCCTCTGTCGCTGTGTTTACTCCTGAACAAAGGATAGGGTCAGAGGCCGCTGGACTTCCTTCAGGTGGGTGTATTGGTTGATGCCAGATTCTACTCCTTTGGGAAGGGACGGGACAAGGGGGTCAGCAAAGTTTGCCTTTCAATGAAGTGAGTCCTCCGACAAGAGGATTCACGATTCTACGATCAGACGGTCGAAGGAATCCAGAAACAAAACAACCACTTGGTGTCTGATGGTTCTGATAACGAAGACACATACACACACACACTACCTTGCAAGGGTAAGCGTTTGCACAGTGAACGAAGATGCGGTGCTTTCAAACAAGCAGCCGCTATCAAGTGGTGAAGAATGGTCACTTAAAGACACAGCCTTTTGGTATCTGGTGAATTAAGAAAAGAAAAAGCCCTTACAGATGGCACTTCAGATTATCATAAAGGCTTACCTTCCGTCTGAAAGACAACAACACTATGCCCGATGTCCAAAGAAGCGTCTTTCCAAAACTCAGCCGTTTTGTCAAGTTGTCAGGAGTGGTACACATCCGCCTCAAAGCAGCCACAGGGAGTCCAGTCCTCCAAGGTAACCCCTCCACAAACTGTCGCTCAGTATCCACAGATCATGACGAGTCCTCCCCCGGGGGAACCTACTGCACCACGGACAAAGAACCACTCATGACTGGTGGTTCCCCTGTCAACCGCCACTTTCCCTGTCCCAGTGTCGACAAAAGACTCGCTGATGTAGAAGCTCTCAGTATCCGATGACCGGGGATTTCATCTCTCCACCCAGCGCCGTTTACTGTCTTCTGATAAACACACACACACACAAAGGAACAAAAAACACGTGGTCTTCACAACACTAGAACCTGTTGCTGTCCGGCAGACGCAGGCAGAAGTGGGTGAATGGCCGGGATGAAGGGGTGGTACGGGTGATGGTCTCCCCCTGTCGCTGACACCTGGCTGCCTGGAGAGAAGTCACCTGTAAGGGCTCCCTGCTTTACGATCTGCCGGACAGACGGAAAGATGCAGAAAATCTATGACAACACGGAACACTCTCCAAACACATGGGCAAAAAGGGAAAAACAGAGACCGATCACGAGAAAAGAAAAACAAAACAATCCCTACCCCCATCCCCCGACCTGCCCCCACCTCCCACGAAAAAAGCAAAACAACAACAGGACAGCGAAAGGAAAAAGGATGTAAAACGTAGAGGAAAGGAGACAAAGATAGTTAGAAAGTAAGAAAGAAAAAACAGAAAGGGGTCCGAGGGTCAGGAAATGAGGGGGAGAAGGGGGGGAGAAGGGGGGAGAAGGGGGGGAGAAACGGTAGCGAAGGGCGAGAGCTAAAGATAACGGAAGAGATGACCCCCTTTTGAAAGTAGTACACACACACACACACACACATACACGAACACGAAGTTGAAGCAAACAATACGAAGCACTCTGTCGTTCAACTTGTAGTCTAAATAACAGGTCCAGTTTTCAGAAGCAAAACGTAAGGTGTACTCAGTCCCTAATTGAAAATAAAAAAATCAAAAAAATCAAGCAAACAAACAAAAACACACTTTCACCTTGAAGAAAGACTACTGTCAAAACCCACTCGCTAATTTCACTTTGTGTGTGTGTGTGTGTGTGTGTGTGTGTGTGTGTGTGTGTGTGTGTGTGTGGTCTGAAAGTTTGGGAAGGGGTTGGAAGGGGGTGGGGGTGGGGGTGGGAAATCACAAAAAACAATGAAGTACCAATAAATTATGGGTATTTTATCAGAAATCAACGTGGGCACGTGACAGAAAGGTCGCGACAGGATGCCATTAAAAAAAATAA
Organism: Babylonia areolata; assembly: GCF_041734735.1. Lineage (NCBI taxonomy): Eukaryota > Metazoa > Mollusca > Gastropoda > Neogastropoda > Buccinidae > Babylonia > Babylonia areolata. The sequence continues at coordinate 32,907,580 of NC_134879.1, forward strand.
TTAGAATTGTTTTTGGTTGTGTGTGTGTGTGTGTGTGTGTGTGTGTGTGTGTGTGTGTGTGTGTGTGTGTGTGTGTGTGTGTGTGTGTGTTCGTGTGCGTATGTGTGTGTGTGTCCTTTTCAGAAGACGCTATGTCGAGGCACGAACAGCCTCTCGGTTCCACCAACTTTTTTAAAGATCTTATTGTTTCATCAAAGTCATTGTCTCTGAAGTGAAGTATGGTGAAGAGATTGGGACAGAGCTAGAGTGGTTAAAACAAACCGTCAGAAGCTAAATTACAGCCAAACGTCCAGCCAGTCAGTTTCAGAACAAACCACGTGCACATGTACTGAACTAATTTTCCCTCCAATTAACTCAAGGTACGCCTCCGTTCAACACTGGATTATTGCCAGTAAAAACCGTCTCTGTTTAGTTTCATTTTGTTTTTATAAGACATACAAACTGTCTACACACAACACACGCACCCACACACGCGCGCGCGCACACACATACACACACACACACATCTGCTTAAATCTTGCCTCCAATCAAACTGCATTGTCCTCCACGTCACAGCAACAAGGCGTGGAGAGTGAACTGAAGATATTTTCCTTGAAAGAAGTAAAGAATAAAAGGAAGAAAGAAATCCGAAAGGACGTCATCTGCGAAGGCAACGGGATGTTGATGACAGCTGGGTGCTGTGGTTCAGTCAACTTGGCAAACTGATGACACGGTGGATGCCAAATGCATATGGCACGTCCGCTTGCCTGTCTCCTTTAAACGCGGTGAGTCGACAGTCACATGCAACGTTGTCTCCTCAATACAATCAGTGCCACTGTGCCTTATAGTACGTCTCTTTGTCAGGACAATGTTAGTTGACCTGCGTGCGCGTGCATGTGGTGTGTGTGTGTGTGCAAAACATTGACATATCATCAAAGTCTTATCAGTCAACACCAGGAGTGTGCCCAGTGGCGCACGCACGGACGCCAAAGGTCAAAGTAAACAGTGATGGTGACCCTGTTAGATGCAGGGAAGATAAATCACGGACATAAAACTCGGAGACTCAGCAAACATGTATGCAGTGGTGAGAGAGAGAGATCAATCAGAAGCGAGATGCACTTTTGTTAACCAAGCGTCCTTGTGAAAATATGGTTAGCGTCGTGGACTCATCACAGGGAGGACGCCGGTAGATATATACATACCATTGTGGGATTTTTCGGACCGTAGGCTACCCCCTCTTCACACAGTCAGGACTTAACCGTTGGAACACCATAAGAACAGCTAGGACTTGGTGATGATGATACAGATACTAATATAGCTCCTATTCTCGATCACAGAACAAGCTCTAACGCTTTACAAAGGCGGAGGCATTGCAAAACAGGCAACCTGCCAGGGTAGAGCTGACTGACATCTGCCATTGGGCGCTCATCAGTCGTTTCGTGCGACATTCGATCAGGTTTTAGTCACGCATATTTACAGACTCATACATGACATGTATCATTTTACGTGTATCACCGTTTTGCTTATTCACCCTGTCATGTAGGCAGCCATACTCCGTTTTAGGGGTGTGCATCCTGGGTATGTTCATGTTTCCATATCACACCGAACGCTGACATGGATTACAGGATATTTTACGAGCGCATTTGGATCTTCTGCGTGCGTTTACACACGAATGGGGTTCAGACACTTGCAAGTCTGCACACATGTTGACCTGGGAGATCGGAAAAATCGCCACCCTTAAGCCACCAGTCGCTGTTACCGAAATTCGAATCTGGGACCCTCAGATTTGAAGGACAACGCTATAACCATTCGGCTATTGCCGGTCAGTATTGCCCCTATTCAGACAGCCTGAACTCCAACCTGTGGGTTACCAGAAGACCAACCAGGACTTCGCCCTTCTTCAGACAGCTAGGACTTCCCCGTGGAACGCTAGATGAACATGCCATCCGGACAGACATCAAAGACTCATCCCCTCGAACAACGCAACCTTCACCAAAACTAAGACCTGAACAAAGTGACCTGAAGAGCGCCTACCATTACCATACTTCGGACTGCGGCCGCTCCTACCCGAAACAGTGTGAGGCGTCCTCCAATAGGAAAAGTGGGACCAGGGTCATCCACTTCATGGATGCGTCCTTGGGAGTGTGATTCAAATTTCCTACCAAACACTGCAGGCATCTGTGTCTCTCGGACCTGGCTGACGCCACGATGTATAAGTTATTCATAATCAGTGCGACAGGGATAGCGGGCCATTTACCATGTTAGCTTGATAAAAAAATTTAAAAATTCTTTTTTCTCTCGCTCCAATCGTGTGTTGGCGCGTTGATTTATCAAGCTGCAAGAGTTTTATCTTTTTGCTGAAAAGTCGGTCATCTTAAAGCGAGCGACGCTGAACTTCCAATTCATGAATCAAGAAGCGAGTGCGTCACACACACACACACACACACACACAGATGTCCGTTGCCTCTCACCTGTGGTGTGGCCTGGCTCAGAACTGTAAATCACACCCCTCCCCAGCCCCTTAAGTGCTGTTAACTGACCCTTGACTCGTTGTCATACACATGATTAAAGTCATCCTCACTTTCTGCTGACAACACCAAGCCCGGAGCTCAGGAAAGAAAGGAATTTACTGCCCCCCTTTCTCTTGCTGTTCCTCACTTTCTCTTTCTCCACGCTGTCTTCCTCTGTCCACATCTACCAAATTATCCAGCACATGAGCTGGTAGGGTCAAGGAGTGAGTCTGCGTTGTCGAAGTATGCACAAGAGTTGAATGTGATAAATAGAACTGTGTCAGTCAGGTCAGAGATTCTCCTCTGCTACTGGTAGCCATGTAACCCAGTCCAGGCTACCTGCCGCATATGGGAAGTAAACCCATCAAGAAAATCCGATCTGGAAGGGGATGGGCTTCGCCGAATTTGACTTGCCCCAGACACGCCGCATTCACATTTCTGTGCTGCGCCACCAATGACTTCTCACATAGTTAATCAGGAGAGAACAGAAGAAAAAGAAGAAGAAGGTCTGTGACAACACCGGGGCTTATTCTTTCTTCATGTTAGAATGGCGACTCTGCCTATACTTCTACGCCCTTTCCTGATAGGCAGTCAGTGGTTTAATGGCCTTGTTCTTGTCTTCTTCGTCCCCTTCATATATTACAAGTCACAAACCGCTTGCTGTAGTCGATTTGTGTGTGTGTGTGTGTGTGTGTGTGTGTGTGTGTGTGTGTGTGCGTGCGTGTGTGTGTGTGTGTGTGTACGCGCGCGCGCGAGAGAGAGAGAGAGAGAGAGAGACAGACAGACAGACAGAGATAGAGACAGACAGACAGACAGACACTGGTTTTTCTTTGGTTTTTGTGTGTTTGTTGTTTGTCTGCTTGTTTGTTGTTTTTTTAGCATGCAATAAATCGAAAACACTTGACTGTTCTCATAATGGCTGCGCATCGCTCGCGACAGCTGATGCGACCACAACACACACACACACACACACACACAACCCCGCAACAATCAAGGTGTCACTCAAATCAGAAGCTGTGACAGAGTCTGGCCAAACACTATCGTACCACCAGCGGTTCGTCGACCCCAAGCTACTGGAACACACACACACACACTGATGTACCTATCTCTCTCTCTCTCTCTCTCTCTCTCTCTCTCTCACACACACACACACACACACACACACACACACTGACGTACGTATCTGTTTGCCGATCCGGACGATGTGTGACAAATGAAATCACACGTAATTGCACGCTCGGTACGGCACACGATAATGTTGCTGACGGGTTGGAAAAAAGATAGAAAAGTAGGGAAAGAGGGAATGAAAGAAGGAAAGATGGAAAGAAGAAAGAAAAAAGACAGAAAGAATGAAAATGAGCACACAAAAAGATTCAAACTAAAGCGTTAAAAAGAAATATGTTTAAATCCTCCAATGGTGAATATGACCTACATTACCTTGAAAGAAAGAAAACATTTTCAAACTAAACTGTTTAAAAGTAACACGTATAAACCGTAATTTGACGTGTGTGACTTTGAACAAGATGAAAACAGTGATCATGTCCATACAGGCAGATACAAAAATTAATATGCCTTGAACTGTCAGGGTTGGCTAAAACGACTATGGGGTTTGAGAACTTCGTTACGTGTCTGTCTCTCGGTTTAAAACCTGTCAGCCTATTGGTTTTTATAATGGGGAACAAACAACTATGCTGAACCCAACCCAAAATGGCTGAAAGTTGTTTTCTTTTTTTCTTCCTTTTTTTCAGTAGATATTCGGAGGAAATATCCACAGGTCCACGCTGAATTGAAATTAGTTCAAAGGTTTGCTGTCAAACGACACACACAGGCACGGACACAGACAGACACACACACACACACACAAAAGACACGGCTCCTCCTGTCGTTTCATTTTGATAAGAAATGGGTGAGAGAGAAAAAAAGAAAAAGAAGAAGAAGAAGAAAAAAAAAAAAAAAAAAAAAAAACCCAGCGGATCGAGAGCAAAAAACCAAAAACAAAACAGAAACAAAAAAGTGAAGAAGAAAAAATGGAAAGAAAAAGTATAAAGGAAAGGGAGAAAAAAAACAAAACCCAAAATATCACCAATACATGCTTGACGGGTGATGGGAGATGGGTGTGGGGGGCGGGGGAGGTGGGAGGGTGGGGGACCGATTGGAGACAGAGCAGGGGTGGGGTCGGGGTGCAATTACCAATGTCGCGTCAAACAAATCAACCCTGTTCAGCAATGTGCAATCAGTCATCTATGAAGATGTCTCGATAAACACTCTCCCGTCCCATCAAGTTACAAAAATAAATAAATAAATAAATAAATAAAAGAAAAACTCTTTCCCACGTGATAATAGGTGAAGAGCAACAACAGCCTTCTCTCTCATGGCCACACCTAAGGGCCATACTTTTTCTGTACGGCGTTTTATTCACCTGTGATAGTTAAAGTGCCCGCGGCGGGTTTTGATGGCTGATATGGTTGATAGATAGGGTCACTGGCGAGTCACACTTGGCAATAAGAACAGATGACGCACCATTAACTTGAGATTGGTGCAGAAAGAGAGGGAGGGGGAGGACAAGAAAGACAGATGGAGGGGGGCTGGAGATACAAACGCAGGGAGCAGGAAGAGAGAAAGTGATAAGAGACTGGGATACAAGAGAGACAGAAACACAATGGGAAAGAGAAAGCGGGCAACGAAAGCGTTTCCCTCCCGTCAAAACTGACGTATTGTGAGAATGGGAAAGGGAAACAAGACAACGTTCAATCATGCACACCTTTTGTGCGTTGTGTCGAGTTGTTGTGCTGCTACGTAATGTGTATTGAAGAAGAGAAGGAGGACAGGAGACAGGGTGACACGCCGAGAGAGAGAGAGAGAGAGAGAGAGAGAGAGAGAGAGACAGAGAGAGAGAGAGACAGAGACAGAGAGAGAGAGAGAACTTTAAATGACTAGGCCATTTTACCCGTGTCAAGGGGTGGGTCGGGGGATTGGGGAGTGGGAGGTATGGAGTACAGGGACAATTATACAGACGGTATGAAGCACAAGTCATCACCGTGAAACATGCATGTTTGCTTGAACCCAAATGAGGGGTTGAGCAATTTATGGAACGTACAGATCAATTCATTCAGACAGAGAGAGAGACAGACAGACAGAGAGATGTCGAAGTCGAAATATTTTCACAGATCCATAACAAAGGAATTCACAAAAACAAATGAAATCAATACAGGGGAATGAATACAAGGACGACCAATTAAGTACGTGAGCAATGATAACGATTCTAGATCATCTGCTCGTAGGGAAAACTCTTTGAATACAAACTTGCTTATACTGCCACTCAGTCTCTAACCTGCATGCGATAACAACATGGACATCTTGAAAGCGAATATTTATTTGTGAAATTTAGCAGTAATAAACTGATAAAGCAGATAACAGTACGTAGGACAAACACAAAAAATGCATTTCAGTTTCCGGAGTATCATAACAAAATGGACCATTCTTGTTTTGCCCTTGGATCATAACTGAACTGCAGAAAGTGTGCGCAAGTTGGACATTCCAAGTGTAAACCGGGGAGGTGGGGGATGGTGGTTGTGGGTGGGGAGAACACACGGGGCATACTTATACACTTAACATTGTTCAAATACGGTTTTAAGTAATTGTTAAGCTGAATACACACCATGGCAAGAGAGAGATGGAGAATGAGAGAGAGTGAGAGAGAGGTAAACAGAATTAGACACGCAGAGAGGCAGAGGAGAGAGAGAGAGAGGGTGTCAGTCTGACATGACACCAGGGGACGGAATCCTAAAAAGTATATCTTCCACTGGCACACTGATGACAGCGAAGATTACAGACTATACACAAGTGTGCACCCCTCACACCTAGGCCTTTTCCATGTTCCCTGTTGTGGTGCCTAATGTCACATTCCTATCAACAATACACTCAGCGATAGTTTAGATTAGGACTGCAGAGCTGCTTGATGATAGTTAATCAGACTGGGGAATGGTGACGGGTAATCAGTCTGGGAAGCTGGGGAGGAATAGAACAAAAACAAGAATAAACAATAAAAACAAGAATCAAAATAACAAACAAAAAAGTAAATAAATAAAACGTAGAAAAGCATGAACCACGCACTTTCATTTGTAATCATCCACAGCCTCTGCTTTCTTCTCTGCTCCCCCCCCCCCAACTCCCCTCCCCGCCCTTCTATCTATCTCCCTCTCTCTCTTTCTCCTCCTCCTCCTCTCTCTCGCTCCCTGCCTTTCACGCGTACCAGCTGTACTGGGTGAAAAACAGAAAACGAAAAGGGGCGCGAGAAAGGCAAAACAGCAGAGATCAGCAACACCACACACACAAACCCCCCATTTGTCCAGACACGTCCACAAGGGTACTGTGGTTCGGAGGCAGTAACCATCCTTTGAGTCAGTTTCACAGACAGACAAAGGACCGTGTTATGTGTGGTCACTCCGTTTGTCTTCTCTTTGCCCGTTCTCCATCTTCCCACGGACAGAAAGAAACTAGAGAGAAAAAAACGACAAGAAAGAACGAAAGAAACGAAAAGTAAATCAGGAAAAAAAACAAAGAAAGAAAGGAAAAACAGACGGAAAGAAAAGAAAAGCTGAAGGAAAGAAAATAAAGACAGGAAGATACAGCGAACGAAAGACGAAAAGAAAGGAAAAAAGAAAACAGAAGGAAAGACAATAAAGACATGAAGGTACAGCGAAAGAAAGACAAAAAGAAAGGAATGAAAAAAAAACATTTAAAAAAAACACAGAAAGACGAAAAAAAAAAAAACCCCACAGAAATATAGAAAGACAGAAAGAAAGATAAGACAGTAGGGAAAAACAAGAAAGCAAAGAAAGACAAAAGAGAAAGAAAAATGAAACAGAAAGCCAAAAAGAAAGAAGAAAGTAATAATTTTTTTTTTTAATCATCAACCTGAGTTCGCATCCATTCAATGGTCTTTTCCCTGCAGCACCTTCACAAAAACAGTCAATTTATCCCAAAATTGTTGCCTGTCAAAACTGTCTCCGGCGACAAGTTTGGCAGGGCTCGTTCCCAAAGTTGTCACCAAACAAAATTTTCACTCCAAGTTTTTTTTCCCCAAATTGTCGCCGACTGATGCTGACCTGTTGTTTCAACTGTTGTATTATCTACTTGTCAGGGGCGGTGTGATAGCTTATTCTTAAAAAAAAACAGTTTTGAAACACACACACACACACACACACAGACGGATACATACTTCAAATCTGAGAAAGAGATGGTGTTAAGGTAAGCCCGGTACAGAAGCGAAATCAGCCACATAGTTCATGTCTCTCTTAATGTCACGTCCCTCCCAAATTTATCGAAAGAAAGGACGACACGTTTCATTTCGGCGACAATTTTGGGAACGAGGCCTGCCCAAACTGTCACTGGTGACATTATTGGCAGACGACAATTTTGGGCGTGACAACGGTCTGTCATGTCACAGACTAAGGCAAGAATGATAAACGATAGGAGAGAGCGCTCGGTTTGACGCAAAGCATGTTCTTTGCCTTCACAAATGACATGTGGCAGTGGTTTGAAGCGACTTTCGGTTTTGTGCCACGAACGGCCTAACATTTTATAAACAGATCTGGCTGGTGATGTTGAGATACATGGGTGCCGTGAAAATTAGTTATACACGAATTTTGTTTACTTAAATTTTCTCTCTCTTTCTTTGCCCTGGGAGATGGCTGTGAAAAAAACATGAATTTGCTTCTTCCACTTAAGAACATAAATCTCTCTCCCTCTCTCTCTCTCTCTCTGTGTGTGTGTGTGTGTGTGTGTGTGTGTGTGTGTGTGTGTGTGTGTGTGTGTGTGTTCTTATTAAACAGAGAGAAGAGACGAAGTTACATGAAAAGGTGTGTGTGTGTGTGTGTGTGTGTGTGTGTGTGTGTGTGTGTGTGCGCACGCGGATATATCTGCGCACTGGTGGAAGGAGGGTTTTTTGGGGGGGTTGGGGGGGGGGGGGATGGGGACAAGTGTGTGTGCTTGCTTGTGGAGCGCGAGCATGAAAGAGAGAAAGCTTCCATGTTGACAGTTTTGCGTACTTTGTACTGTGCTGGCATTGTTTTGACACAAGCGATTATTCTGTTGGCAAGATAATTTCAAAACACCGCCCCTCATTTTTCATTACGCAGCAGTCACGATACATTCCGTGAGATCAGATAGATGTCTCAGTGAGGTTCTCATGCCTTGTTCTGCACATGCTTTGAATTAAGATGTCGTTTGAGTGCGCTAGATTTTCAGCATATAAAGTAGAAAACAAACAATAAATTTCACTAGAATTACACACACACACACACACACACACACACACACACCTATATAATGTAAATTCATCTCTTCTTTCTATTTAAAAGGAACAAAGTCTGCTTACTCAACTGTCCGTCAGAAGGTTGAAGGAAACAACACGAAGAAGAGAAATACTAACGAACCAGGATCGAATGGACAAAGCCACCGTTCATATATTATGCTAGCTACTCCCTGTTACCACCAGACAGTCTGTCAGTCCAGTCCTAAGTTGTAAGGGCAGACGTCTTAACTGCCTCCAGGAGATTGGCCACGTCGGACGCAGCCAATAACGACTGTCTCTGAGGGTACGGGAAAAGATCACGACGAGGACCGCCTTGGACAGTGACGTAATGCTAATACTTTAAACCGAGCCTGTACTGAACTAGACAGCAACGACCAACGCAATGAACAAGCTATGGACTACTGCCGCAAGGAAAACTTTTAAACGCAACTTCCTTGAACAACCTGACAGCCACTAGGTCATTAAAATCAACTCTATACGTTGAAAGACAGAGAGGAGACCACAGACAGACAGAGCTCAACAGAGAAGGGGGGGTGGGGGGGGGGGGCTGGAGGTGGAAGGGAGAGGGAGAAGGAAGGAGCGCAGGGCAACAGGCAAAGACAGCGGAAGACAGAGCGACAAAGATATTATATCAAACATTTTTTTTTTTAAATGATAATAAGACAAGAAGACGGAGTCGGGGGCAAAAGTCAAGGAGAGAAACTGATAAGACGGGAGACAAAAAGAGAAAGAACGAGAGAGATTAAGTCAATCTTAAGTTAACCGGATGAACTTGATATTAAACGCTGTTGTTCATTTATTTGTAGATTAAAATCATTCACACCAGTTATGTTTAAAAACACACTTACACATCTGAATTGTGTGAAACAAGCGTGCGAGCAAGCGAACGAGAGAGAGAGAGAGAGAGAGAGAGAGAGAGAGAGAGAGAGAGAGTTACTGGATCAGACAGAAAACTAGGTCGAACAAATAACCGAAGCTATAAACTTTTTTTGTGAAAAAATCTGAATCACATGCACATTACAACTTCCAGCACAAGATGTAGGCTTTGAATAAATCAGGTTCGTTATACTTTCCAAAGTATCTGGTCATTAGAAAAAAATCTAAATGCAAACTACCTCCCATTCCCACCTTCCAGGGTGGGTGGGTGAGGGGTGGGGTGGGGGGGGGAATGCCTACCCTAAGAAAAGCTCAGTCAGGATAAAAAGAAAAGACAACCTCTGGAACGAGAAGTTGCCGAGAAAGAAAACCACTCCAATAAATCAGCACATCGTGGACACAAACTGCTCCTAGTCCAAGCCCCCCCACCCCCCTTTCCCCCCAAACACACACCACCTAACCACACCACCTCCCCCCCCTCCCTCCACCCGCCGACAGCCCCAGTCACAAGACGCCCTGGCGGAATCGCGACGAGGGACAAGGAAAGGAAAAGGCACCGGTGTAACACCCACAAACTAACATCCTGCCGGGTTTTTACCCCGGTGTCATTCTGGGCTAGCCTCTAGTGGCTCGACGGGCTCATTTGTGGCTAGTCCAGACCGGGCCTCCCTGGTTGGGTATTACCCCCGTTCTTCCGGTTAACCAAAGTATTGGAAAAAGAAGACGTGTCGTTCCGGGCTTGGCTTCACCGCCCCCCTCACCCCCACCTCCCCGACTCCATCTATTATTAATCTTACTATCATTATATTGGAAGCAAATATGGGGGAGTCGTACTTTTATAGCCTGTATTAGTTCTAACTTGGCCAAATCCACCCCGGGGGTAATTTCCAGCATGCCTAGAATGCCCTCCGTATTCATTCAGAGAGGTGCAAAATCCAATAACTGTACTGTATTGTACTGTTTTCTGTTGTATACTCTTGTACGACTCTTATATCAGAACAGACTTCTCTGTGTGAAATTCGGGCTGCTCTCCCCAGGGAGAGCTCGTCACGACAGTGAGAGCGCCATCCTTTTTTATTTATTTATTTTTTTGTCTGCAAGTGTATTTGTTTTTCTATCAATGTGGGGTTTGTTTTTGTTTTGTTTTTTTTTTATCAAAATTTTGCCAGTGGGTTCTGTGTGCACGGTGCACACGGGACCTCGATCGGTTTATCGTCTCAACCAAATAACTAACTAGGGAGGGGGTCAGTTCTGATTAGATGAAGTTTTCCCCAGGGGTCATTCAAAGCTGTTCTAAATAGACCATCTGAGCTAGCCAGATTTTACCCCGGTGTAAAAACCAACGCGGTACGAACAGGCTGAAACACCGGGATTATGCTCTCCACACTGCCAGCAGAAGCCCGTGATAGATGAGTATATGAAGCAGGTAAAAAGGCAAAAAGACGTGTTACCATATCGTTCGGAGAGCTAGACAGACATTAAGGCGAACTCGTAACGAGTGTGAAAGTGATCCGATGGGAATGGTGTGCGTCCATAATCAGTTTAAAGAGGACATTCATGTCATTTTCCCCCCAAAGCTTCTCACGGATGTTATGTTGTACATGTTTTTTTGTTGTTGCTGTTGTTGTTTATCTTTCTTTTTATCATTACTATCTATTCATTTATCCATATTACCTTTTAGACTGGGGTGTAAAGACGCAAAGTTAATCTGAGGCATAATGTTTTCAAAGACATTCAGTTACTTTCCAAAGACCCTATCAACAGGGCTGTATAGTACAGAGTCTTTGGTATTTAAAAGATCATGGCTGCACTCGCGCACTTGTTCAGCACGCATACACATGCAATCACACAGCAAACCGGGCTTGTGCTCAAAACTACCCATTACACGTTTACAGAGAGAGAGAGAGAGAGGGGGGGTGGGGGGGGGGGGGGGGGAGAGAAAGAGAGACAGAGATAGGCAGACAGAGCTGCCGTTGCACAAAGATCATGTGTGAACATTTTGAACATACTTTCACATTCGGTTTTAAGATGTGCTTCACAATTGCCGTCAATGCTTACGATAAATCCAGCCACACACAATGTTTTCCCTTTCTGGTGAATACAAATGAGGGATGCAACCCCCCACGTGCACTCTGACTCATATCTGCGTGTGATTTGGATAATTTTCTCCCTGCCATTTTAGACAGTCATACTCCATTTGGAGGGTCACGCGGTGTAATTAGGCAAAAGGTTCATACAGCATTCGTGGAATGCTCAGTCCGAGCCATCTTCTTTGTACAATGTACACACAATAGTCCAGACGAACGAACGAATGAACGAACGAAACACACACACACACACACACACACACAGTAAGTCATGAGACAGAGACAGTGAGAAGCACAAAATCTACATCGATGTACATTTTCCCCAGCATTGAAATAGCTTCCCGGGGTGGGGGGCTGTCAGTAAACTTTTTTCATTTATCGATTTATTTTTATAGCGTCAGATTTCTTCGATGTCCAAATCAAAATTACAAAAACAATAATAATACCAGAATAGCAAGTAATTCTTTTTTTTTTCTTTTGGTCAGACATACATGTACGAAGCAGACAGCTCTGAAATGCAACACGGGCTCCTTACCGCAATGTACACGAACGAGTATCCCTCGCAGCTGGTGCTTGTGTTTGCTCTGTGTGAGGGAGAAAAAAAAAACGCCCGGTACACACACACACACACACAGAGCTCTCAAGACAGGTGTGGGTAGGCATCCACCCTCTTTCTCTCTTCTGTACCCCGTTTCTCTCCCTCTCCGACCACAACGGAAGTTCGTCAGAACCTGATGTCAGGAAGTGGAGGTCAAGTTCTGGGTTAAAAAATAAAGAAGAAGAAGAAAATGGCGTGTGCTGGATCACGCACCAACGCAAATCGTGGAGAGAAAAAAAATCATTGACATGATATGTCTGTGAGACTTTCAAAATAACACAAAGCACACCTTGTAGTTGCGATGTACATTGATCAAATACGTATATAATGTTCTTTATTTGATGTTTCTTGCAAGGCCGGCATGTAAATTCTTAAGTACCGCGTGCGCGTGGCTGTCTGTGTGCATGCGTGCGTGCGTGAAAATGTGTGTGTGTGTGTTATCGATTTCTTGTCACAGCTAGATTTTTGTGTTATCGCTTGATTTATCACCAGTCAAACTCCAACGGCATTTTATCAATGATAATCTTCTCAGCGCACACGATCTCCTCAAGGACGCTTATAGCTTCCGGTCTGGGTGCTTTCACTTGTTAACGAAGAAAACATTGACGATTATGTTGTCTAAAGTCTTAAGCAAAATCTTTGGGCCAGAGTTCACAGCAGAACCGCGGAATGAATAATCACACTGGGCACCGGTCAACATCTACTGGTTAGATGGGAACAGGAATAACAGAATAACATCGGATCCAAGCGCCCAATCATGGGACTTGTGTCTTTACAACCACATTATAAACACTTTTGAGAAATACATGCAACATCATCTTATAAAGTTTTCTTGATCTTTGGTTGTGTTTCCGAAGGATTACTCTTGATCGGGCCCCACCTTCCCATGCCGAGCCCTAGACACAGTGGATTGGGTTTGAATCAATGCCCGGATAGCTGTAAAAGCTATAAGAACTTCAACCGTAACTCCTTATTCAGGGTTTCTGAAAATCTAGGATTTTAACTATGTAACATTTTTTTCCATTAACATACAAATCCCATTCATCAATGTTGTATAGCAACTAACAATAATCATAAACCAAAGCAGGCAAAGAAAAGCCAGACTTTCCGATTTCAGAAGCAGCTTCGAATGCGTGACGGTAAGCGTTTCAATATGTTGTTTCTGCACTTGTTGAGGGATTCGGGGGTTGGTAAAGAAAGAAAGGTTAAAGGAGGAGAAACAAGGCATAAGGGTAAAATGATTCCGGGACTCCTTATCACACTGCGTGATACGCAAAGGTTGAGTTCAGTCTGGCTGCCGTGTTCCCACGCCGGTTTCTGCCTCGTTAACACGTGGAAAGAAACTACTACATGTGTAGCACCTACTCCAGCGAGGCCAGGTCCTCAGCTCTGTGCCAGCCATCGAGCTCTATAGTAGCTCAATGGTGCCAGCCTCATCAGGCAGTGTACATGTAGACCCACGCACCATGCAGTCAGATAAAAGTTAAAGGCTATCACAGCCATCGGGACAGTGAATTCAATGATCACCGCGTCGAGGGCTCGGCATTGGAAGGCGGGGCCCAGTCCTCTCCGTTTTAACCTTCCCTGAACGGAGTCAGGTTCCTGTTTAAACTTGAGTTTTGTGAAGGCGATCAAAGTAAAGTGCGTGCGCGCGTGTGAGTGTATGTTCTTACAACGGTATTCCTTTCGTGAGCGGTCGGTCATCCGGAAAACCCCTTTGCGTCCCATCTGATGAAGGATAGGAGATTGATCGCGATAGTGTCATTTGTCATAATCACGGACTTTGGTGATGGCGAACCATGCTGTGTTGTGTTGCTGATAGCGTCTGTTCCTTCAGCTGTGGTGACCTGTGAGTGAACTAGTGCTGACTAAATTCCATCAGAAATGCTGAGGGACAGGATTTCAAAAACTGTGTAGACATAGTATACCAGCATTGAATAGTTACCCGAAAAAGACGCTGGAATGGTCTCTTGAATTCACACACACACACACACACACACACACACACACACACACACACACACACCACCCACGCACCCCCACACATGCATACACTCTCCGGGCCCCCGCCCTTCTACACCTCTCATTCCAACACATACTGAATGTAACACATCAGCACATGAGCCACAATCGAGCACTGACGTTTTCTCATACCCCCCGCACAGACAGACAGACAGAGACATAAAGAGACAGACGGAGAGACAGAGACATACAGAGAAAGAGAGACAGAAATAATGAGGGACATGCGTTGTATCAATACGCTTTCGTATAGTATCGATCTGAATGCGTGTGGAAGCAGGGTCAGCAGGTGCTTTTCTATGGCACAAAATTGAAAAGCTAATGTCCGCTGCATGCTGATCCCCCGGTCCCCCTACATTCTTTGAGAGGGCCTACTTTTAGCAGACCCTGAACATATACACTGCTAGCTCCCCGCGGGCAGCGGGTGATGAGAAAAGTTCATTTGTGAAGGAAATGAGGAACAGACGGAGCAGGATACAAGTGCAGGAAATGAGAATCCGACGTTGTATCTTTTGACTCCTCACATCTGGACCACAAAGACCGTCACGAAAAAAAAATATATATATAGCAAGACATAGGCCTTTGAAAAGTCTATTCGCGCGCGCTTTCACACACACACACACACACACACACAGAGGGAGGGGGGAGGGAGGGGAGAGAAAGAGGGTGGGGAGGGAGAGAATGTACATTTGCACAAGTTCGGACCCCTATCCAATATAGAAGACGGCTGATTAAAAACCCAAAGGTGTTGGACAGTAACAGCGACAACGGTTTGGAGCCACTCAAAAGTTAATCCACAAACCTTGTCCACGCTGACAGAGGACTACACGAGCAAGATGAATGTCCATGATCCTGAGAGGTAGCCAAACACCACATACCACGCGCGCACCCGCAGGCACAGATTCAATCCAACACTCAAGCAAGAATCCAGGTGTGAGAACAGATAGTGGGACGCCTGGGAGAATGAGGTAGGAGGGGAAGGAGTGAGTGAGAGAGAGAGAGAGAGAGAGAGAGAGAGAGAGAGAGAGAGAGAATTAATCAATGAATGAAGGGAGGAGGAAAGAATGGATGAATTATATATACTGAGAGTAACGGAGTAAACATACAATTTTTTTTTCATCCAGCCCTCTACAGAAAGGAGAAAAAATAAAGACAAACATTCTAAAATAAGAAATGAAAAAAATAATTGTATCAAACCAGCACAAACATACGTCTGACACGAATACCGTAGTAAAGGCGTATATATATATATATATATATATATATATATATATATATAAATATATATATATATATATATATATATATATATGTGTGTGTGTGTGTGTGTGTGTGTGTGTGTGTGTGTGTGTGTGTGTGTGTGTGTGTGTGTGTGTGTGTGTGTGTGTGTGTGTGTGTGTGTGTGTGTGAGAGAGAGAAAGAGAGAAAAAAAACAGGCAGACAGAAAGACAGAGACAGTGATAAGGATACAGTCAAAGATAAAGACAGACACTAAGACAGGCGCATGCACATACGGACAGATAAAGAAAGACTGAGATAAAGAGACTGACCAACAAAATAAACGGGCGGATAAAGAAAATAACAACTACTGTTACATGGCAAAGTTGTTACTATACATGAATCATGCTAACATGAATCATGCTTTACAACAACATTTCTGTGCATATGAATAGTGTCATGATACTGTTTTTAGCACTGATGTGATCAGAGCTATGAAACTATTCCATGAAAAATGCTAGTCTTGTGATTTGCTATCTATTGTACAACACATGCATCGGCACATCAATACCCTTTTGTTGCAACCAAAGTGATCATCAAAATACGGCTTTCGTTCTTCCAGCTTCTATCTTGATACTAACAGAGCGAAGTGGATCACTGGATCAAGTCAGATTAGACAGGCTCCTCTCTAATACAACGCATTATATCGTGTCTCTTTCCCTTTCTAGTTCCTGACTGCATAAAAGTGGGTGGTTTCAGATAAGTTGGACAGGGATCCGTGTCGCTATTGCCTTTCAACCAAAATGATAATAGATCATTGTTGTTGTTTTGGGTTTAACGACCTATTGGCTTTCGCCCTAAAGGTCAAGTTGTACGGTACCGGGGTCCTGGTTAATATGATCAATATGATTGTTTTATCAAAGTTATGAGAATATGATTTTTTTTAAATGGAATGCGTGTTGTGAGAATATGAATCTTTTATGGAACTGGCGTTTTAAGGTGTCTTCAGAAAGGGAGACAATGTGGGCTGAATTAAGGGGGAAAAAGAGGGAAGGAGAGAGAGAGGATGGGGGAAAGACGTAGCTTTCGGTAATATCTGTTGAAGGAAGCGAACTGAGAAACTTAAGTGCTTCTCCGTACAGCAAGACCAGTTACATATGAAATTCTCCATCAACATTATCAATTGACTGGTGTTATCACGAACGAGTGAACAACAAACTTCTCTAAGTGCAAACTTTGCCACTTTCGTTTAAATCAGCGACTTCCCTTTTACGAAGTCTATCAAGTCATTTTCTTCAATGGTACTTCTACTTCTTTCATATATTCACCTTCGATTCTATCATCCATGTATCCTGTTCCCCCAACTCATTATACAACTCCCCTGTCTTCTCATACTTATTTACTCATTTATTTTAAATAATAACATTCAAATGTATAAATTAATCTTTAACTATATGTCCACAATCACCGGTATGTGTGATGGGACATTAACAGGATTTTTCCATCATAGGTTCACCAGGCTTATCATCATCCTCCAGCCCACAGCTTCCTTTTACTGTACATCTGAAAATGCTGATACTCCAGCTCTATCTTGGAATGATTGATGGATTCCATACATAATGTATATAACCGTTTGTCAAAGGACTGGCATTCGTGGGGTCCACAATTACAAATGTTCTCCACCTTTTTTCCTACTTCTTTGGAGTCTTCTTTCCCTTCAACGCACAAATACATCCGTAGACACTCCGGCAGACTGACTGTTGAAGAGCTCAGCGGGTTTGGGGAACCCTGTAGAGCATGGGCAATGGGGCCCGATGACCTGAACCTGACAGGTCCATTGTTACCTTACACCCGGACCCTCTCACCCATGGAAGGTAGACAGCAACGTTACTTTCGTATTATGGACCAAACTTCCCTCCAGTTCAGTTCTGTGGTATCTGGCCAAGATGCTGTTTTGTGGATTTTTTTTTTTATTCCCCTTTATGCTTCAATGATTTTACGCTTTCTTGGGTTAAAAAAGAAAAAGAAAAAAAGAAAGTTTTATTCTGGTGACATCAGACTGTATCGCAGAGAGAGAGAGAGAGGACGGGGATGGGAGTGGGAGTGGGAGAATGACAAGAGAGAGAGAAAGAGTACTGGGGGGGGGGGGGGGGGAAAGAGTACTGGGGGGTGGGGAAAGAGTACTGGGGGGTGGGGAGAATGGGAAACCGACAAGAGAGTGAGAGCACTAAAGTTAATAAAGGTGTGCCATATGAAAGTTTAAACAACAACAGTGATAATAGTAATAACAAGAATTCTACAATAACAATGACGATAGCAGGTTCCTTGGATCACTAAGAAGAAGGTCCTTGGCGTCAAACCCTCTGGTGCACGGTGGTTGTGGTAAAAGTGTACTCTGTGAAAGGTTAACAATAACAACAATGATGATAACAATAATGACAAGAATAATATGATGATAATGAGAAGAACAACGACAATAACAATAATAATACTAAAAATCTTAATCAACTCACACTAGCAGCAGTCTTTATTTTCCTTGCTTGTTACAAGGGAGAACACTGACGGCAAAAATGACAAGCATTTTCAAAGATTTTGGAAATGTCCTTTCATGGGCACACGATTGCGCGTGCGCGCGCGCGTGCGTGTGTGTGCATTCTATTTCCTATACTTTGTTGTCACTTGAAGAGTGTGACTATGGAGGAACAGACTAAGATACATGGACAGGGAAACTGAATGTGATATAAGCATGCGGGCATTGCATAGTTTTGGTCACATGATATCGAACGCGTAACAAAAATTACACGTAAGAGGCATAGTTCTAGTCACATGATATCGGAAGATTAACACGACTTTTCGCGGGAATGGCATAGTTTTTATCACATAATCAGAAGATTAACTTACTTCATGCCTTCTTTCTGGATCCCCAGTTGTTTCACGTTTCGAAAAGGTTAAGCCTGGACAATACCCAATTACAGAAAACAAAGTTGCTGTCTGTTTTCGTCCCAGTGAGGAGAGATCGAAGGTAGCTGAACCACATTCCATGGCAGTCTTTTTGCACTTTCTTAAAAACTGCCATGCCAACAACCAGTCAATTCAAACTGCAATGGGAAGAATGGGAACAAAAGGAAACTACAAAGACCGTCATTTACGTTTCTCCTCTTCCTTACCTCAATATCAGCATGCGTGTGTGTGTGTGCGTGACAGAGGGAGAGAATGAGACAGAAATGGGGGAGAGAGAGAGAGGGGGGGGGGATATTGTGAGACAAAGTGAGAGCAAGAGACAGAGACTGGGATAGGCACAGAGGGAGTCCAGAGACAGAGACAGAGAGAGTGTGTGTGTGTGCGTATGTGTGTGTGTGTAGGCGAGTGATAGGCAGAGACAGAGAGAGAGAGAAAGAGAGAGAGAGAGAGAGAGAGAGAGAGAGAATGTGTCTGTGAGATAAGCACAGAGAGAAAAAGAGAGAGTGAGAGAGAGACTGAGACATACTGGCAAACAGAGAAAGAGGAAAAGACAGAGAAAAGGGGTGGGAGGGAAAGATAATGGATAGCATACCTGAAGATCAAGACTGGTTTTACGTCATTTTCGGAGGCACCCCACTAGGAATCCATTACAAACGGTGCACTTATCTCCGATGCAGACGACTGCTAACGTCATTGTGCAATTACCCATGAGCGAATCAATTACGCACGCGAAGGTACGCTTCATGAATATGCATAGCACGCGAGAAGATCGGATGGATCTTACCTGGCATTACACGGGAGAACTAAACAGATAATAAACATAACTGCTTTCGTGTGTGCATGTATTTGTGTGTGGTGGGTGTGTACGCGTGTGTGCGTGCACGTGCACACAAGCGTACGAAGATACGCCATCATGTGACTGCACGTGTGCACTATACCTCTGCAGAAAAAAAAAAGAATACCATAAAGTTTTCCTACAGCTAATCTCTCTCGTCTCTGATATGACCACAGTCAATTCAAAGCTGAAATGCAGCGTCTGTTTTCAAGATTACCTATTTGTATGTATTCTTCACACGATGAGAGACACAGACACTCTTCCATAAGAAACTATCGGGTTGGGACAGAGGACAGAAGCACTGATCATTTTCCCACTCGACCAGAATTCGTCGTCGTTCGCTTTAAACAGGCACGTTGATGACCGCGATGAAGTACGGGTGGAGATTCTCTACAGAGCCGAAGATCTCCTGCCTCTGATCTTCGTCTCTGCGGGCCACAGTCGCACCATAATCACTTCATCTTCTCTGGAGAGAAGACATAATGATCTCATCTTATAGCACTGTAATAGGGATGGAGATGTAGCCATCTTCGCTGTTGTTTTTCTTTCACGAGACTTATTATGTGATTCATTCATGTCAACATTAAACGTTATGTATATGCCATTCTTCTTCTTATTACCATCATTATTATTTCTCCATGACCTGAGATAATGCAGTGAGAGGTTGCTGTATCAGGCAGGAATGCTCTTAAGTTCAAAAACGGCTGCAGTGAGCTCGTCCGGTTCCATGTCCTTGGGATAGTGTGGAATGACAGCCTGTCAAAGACGACTATCCGGCTGTCTACGATCTGCCTCTTTCTGCTCTGCAAACCTTGTCGCCGCAACATCTAGAGCCTTCACCCCACTTTTTTTTCTTGAAAGATGCTTACTGCTGGACTTTCCGTCCGTTAAGAAGAATTAATGCAGCCTTAACACATGCAGTCCTCGTGGTACAATGCTCCTTACTAATGAACACTGTGTGTGTGTGTGTGTGTGTGTGTGTGTGTGTGTGTGTGTGTGTGTGTGTGTGTGTGTGAGAGAGAGAGAGAGAGAGAGAGAGAGAGAGAGAGCGTGCGCTCGCGTGTGTGTATGTGTGCACGCGTATGTGCGCGTATTTATAAACACACAAAAGCTGTTGAGAATAATAATCAGAAGGGCAGGTATCCCGTTTTGGGTTTGACAAAGGCTGGGTTCAGGTTCAGCACTGAAAAGATAAAGAAAAAAAAAGAAAAAAAAGAGATCGTTTCGGTTTGGATTGGTTAGCAAACAAATATCGAGAATAAAACTGGCAACAACTGTCTTTGGCCCAAGTGGTCAGAATCCAAGAGTCTAGTTTAATGGATAGAACGTTTCATGGTGGGTTCCGAACCTCAGACGCCTTTGTTCATCCTCCAAACAAAGCATGGTGTGTGTCATGACACACACGGCGCCTGGCCTCTTTACCATACGGCTTTTCTCCTCGCTGGTCTGGACGTCGTTATTCCATCTTCCTTTCCATCCCATGATTGTGACGGCTTGGTTCCAAATGAAGCATTCTCCCGTGCATTTGTTTTGGAGTTACTTATCTTCTTTGATTTGGCAAAAATGTCAGTGGTATCGCCCAGTAACGAAACTGTTCGGCCTGTTACGTTGAAAGCCTTTTTCGTTACATCTTCGAGGCATACTTTCTTGTATCCAGAAGATTTAACAAAGCAGGCTACTGGCTCGGGTGCGGGCATGCGCGTGGTTGCGTGCGTAAGTGTATGTGTGCGCGCGCGCGTGTATGTGTGTACGCGTGAGCACGCGCTTATGCGTCGCGTTTGAGACAGTGCGAGCGAGAGGGACAGGAAAGGTGAAGACATTATGACAGCGAGACAAACAGATGAGATGCAGAGACACACACAGACAAAGAACACGCATAAACAATTATGTGCACGCACGCGCGCGCGCGTGTGTGTGTGCGTGCATGCGTGCGTATGTGTATGTGTGTTTGTGTGCATGCGTGAGCACGCACTTGTGCGTCGCGTCTGAGAGAGTGCGAGCGAGAGAGCGAGAGGGACAGGAGGGGTGACGACATTATGACAGCGAGACAAACAGATGAAATGCAGAGACACACACGGACAAAAAACGCGCATCAACAATAATGCGCACGCACGCGTGCGAGTGCGTACGTGTGTGTGTGTGTGTGTGCACGCGTGAGCACGCGCTTGTGCACCGCGTTTGAGAGACTGCGAGCGAGAGAGCGATTGTGTGTGTGTGTGTGTGTGTGTGTGTGTGTGTTTGTATGTGTCGCTGTGTGTCTATGTCCGTGTGTCTGTGTGCGTAAAGATGAGACAGACAGCCAGAGGTACAACACACAGAGCACGCGCATGATTCACTCCTTGTTTACATGTGACATTTTAACGTCATCAAAGAAAAAAAAAATAAATCAGAGATAATTTTCATCGCGCAAAGCTTTCGCACTAATCAATGTTATGTTTCTATAGACATAAAGAGTATGCGCTGCTCCACCATGACAAAATGTCAGAATCATAAATGGCACCGTGACTCATGTAAATAAAACGAGTGGGCACTGCCGATGAGAGCGAACAAGAGACCCCACCCCCACCCCGCCTCCCTAATCGCACACAATTGCTCAGCTACTGTATTGTATTATAGTACTGGCTGAACATTGTCCTGTTTTTTTTTGCGTTGAGAAGATCATTGCCTGAACGGTTCTCACGTCCCTCTCACCCCCTACCAACCCCCTTCTGAGATACAATGTTAGATAGTTGCCTTACACCTTGCCTTTGCCAGAAAATCTGGAATAGTCGTCAGGTGTTTGATCCGCCACATCTGTCTATCTATACAGCCTTCACCCAGTTCGGCATTGCCTTCATCCACGCATCGCATTCTCAGAGCTGGAAATTCCAGGATAATTTTCAGTTTACGTGGAGCGGTGGCCTGGTGGTAATGAGCCCGACTAGGAAGCGAGCGTTTACGAGTTCGAGTCCCACACGACCGGAATTTTTACTCCCCCCTTCACTAGACCTTGAAAAGTAGTGATTGGATCGAGTGCTAGTCGTTCGGGTGAAACGATAAACCGAAGTCCTCTGTGCAGCGTGCGCTTTGGCGCAAGAACCGCGGCCAACAAAATGGTTGTCCCTGGCAAAATCCTGTAGAAAAAAAAAATCAACTTCGGTAGAAAAACATACACTTGCAGACAGGAAAATAAAAGAGAGAGAGAGAGAGAGAGAGAGAGAGAGAGAGAGAGAGAGAGAGAGAGAGAGAGAGAGAAAAGAAGAAAAAAAGGCGGCGCTGTGTGGTAGCGCGCTCTCCTAGTGGACAGCAGTCCGGATTTCACACAGAGAAATCTGCTGTGACAAAAAGTAATACAATATAAATAACAATACAATATGATAATTGTCCTGGGGACAAATTTATATAAAACTAATCTACTTGTCCCCTCCCTCCCTAAGTAAACAGACGGTTAATTGAGGTAACTACCCGTTGGAGGAGGATGTCGTTGTTAAAGTGAAAATAAGGAAGGAGGGGGCGTTGGGGGGCGGGGGGCGACAGGTCTGCACTGAAGCTGACTGCCCAGTCACCCTTTCACTGAGAAAGTCCAAAACTAACTGCCCAACCAACAAGTGGAGAGAGCATTTTCCACTTGCCCGCTAGGTGTGATCACGTTGTCCCGGGCAATCCCAAGGGTGGGTATTTCCAGTTCAGTCAGGTCATACCCACAGCCCACCCCTCAGTCAGCAGAAAACAGCCCCACTCAGCAACACCCCGACCTCCATACGAAGTCTCTGGTACAGGAAGAGAAAATCGCCTGTTCAATATGCAACTTATCGTCTGTGTAAAAAAAACATTCCTTCGTAAGTTCGTACAATGATGAAAGTTGCATGTCCAGACTGAGCAGATTCCTGCAAATTGGAAAACCGGACTGCTGGGATGAAAGAGTTTCCATTAATGAATTTAATCAATCGTATTGGCAGAAACAACGGAAGAAATAATACACATGCAGGAAGACCGAGAACAATTTGCAGGAGTGGGAAGTAGAACAGGAAAGGAGGGAAAAACGGATGAAAATGCCAACAGCGAAGGGAGACCAGGGAAGGAGAAGATGGAAGGAGAAATAAGACACAAGTAAGATGATGAACAGAAGAGAAAGAGGATGAAAACAACGAGATGATAACAATGAAAGAAAAAAATAATGGGGGGGGGGGGGGGGGTATAACGAAAAGTTTCAGGAATAGTACGAAGAAAAAAATCTCGGGACGGTTCCAGCCGAACAGAATCTATGATGGCTTTTAAAATAACGTCACTCCTGACAGGCAGACCAATACCTGCCTCCATCCCTCACCCCCTTCTCTCTACCCTTCCCCCTAAACTCCCCTACCCCCACCCCCTCCCCCAGCCATAACTGACTGCGCACAACACGCACTGGCCATGACTTCTGTCAGATGGTAAAGACCGATTCTGGCTCTGCCTGGCAGATCACTGCATAAAACGAGATAGACGGGGTATGGGGGCCAGAGGGCCAGGCGTGGTGCGGTACCGTTCCCCCAGGTGTAGTCAAGGTGAGTCGCCAGGTGATAAAGCAAGCTGGGCAACAGGCATGCACAACGCCCGGCGCTACCACATCACACACGCACCCTCCCCCGCCCCAGCTCCCGTCAATTAGAAATGCGGGGGAGGAAAGGATACATGGAAAGTGAAGAGGGCACGTGCGAAAGGTTGTGTTTACTTCGAACATAAATTTCAGTTTCAGTTTCTCGAAAAGACGTCACTGAGTTCGGATAAATCCATACATACGCCACACCACATGTGCTAGTCAGATGCCTGACGAGCATCATAACCAAACGCGCTGGTCAGGCCCCGTCAGCCAAAACCACAACCACCACGATCTTTTCCTGGTCCAAATCAAGTCAAATATGGACAGTCCCTGTCGAAATCTCTCTCTCTCTCTCTCTCTTTCTCTGTGTGTGTGTGTGTGTGTGTGTGTGTGTGTGTGTGTGCGCGCGCGCGCGCGCCAATCAGAGTGGATGTCCACACCAGAATTTTGCCAGACAACACTTCCGTCGCCGAGGGTTCTTTTTCGGTGGGCCAAGTGCGCGCTGACACGGGACCTCGGTTTATCGTCTCACCCGAAAGACTGATTCCGTTCGTCAAGCACTGGCTATGACTATAGTCTGATGGAAGAGAATGATTCTGGCTGGCAACAGGTCACTGCATAAAACGGGACAAAAACGAGGTTGGGGCCAGGAGTGGTGCGTGGAATACAAGGAAACGTGCAAGAAGAACGTGTCAAGGTTGATTTTTTTTTTTTTTTTAATGTGCAGACTACATAGACAAAAAGAAAGATTAGAAGGGGAGAAATGAAAGACTTGGAAGTTGGCAAGGAAAACTTAACAGCAGACCAATTGGTACGGGAAGACAGAACTGGTAGAAGAAAAGACAATGTATGTAAGAATTTTTTTTATTTTTTAGATAATAAATATTGTTTAAAAAAAAAATACTGTAATGAATGTCTACAACAGTCGTCGGCGAGATTATCAAAACTATAAAACTATTAAAGGGAGCGTTTTCTAGCGCATGCGTTTATATACGAATTCGCGTGCATGTTTATAAGTTGGAGGGGTATGGCGTGGATCGGAAAGTTAACACATAATCATTGAGACCATAAAAATAGTATCCTTCGTGTATGGGAAACAGAACTGCGCACGACATGAAAAGGGAGGTGAAACCCATGTGTCCTACCAACATGCTTCTCCTCCCCTCCACCCCTCTCTCTCTCTCGGCTCTCTCCGCTCTGGTTGTGTTTCATGTGATCCAAGCACACCACGATCTTCCAATTATCTCCCCTGCTGACCTTGGGCTCTGGCCAAATTCATTAGAAAAAGCCATTACACGCTAAACACCACTGATAAACGGTATTTATTATATACCAAGCCTCGTAAAGACCAGATGATGAGTCCCTGTAATGAGTTACTGAGTTAAAAATCACGATAAGCTCCGGGGGAAAAGAAGATGGGATCCCTGTTAAACATGTCTATTTTCCAGTGCTAACACTGAGTCGTCTAGAAGTAAATTTTCGGACCCTTTAAAAGTTGCAGTTGCACGCTACATGTCTTCAAAACTGAAAACTCTTCCGTAATGTATAACTGAGAAAAATAAAAAAAATTATGCAAATTCTCGAGTAACGAGACAACGTGACCTCGCCCTTTCATTAACTAATGGAAGAGGAGAACCGATCGAAATCGGCGGCACGTTCGGAAGAGTAGACTTGTAACATAAAGGCTCCGAAAGTTCAAGGCGAGCGCCAGGCCGGATCAGGGATGTCTTTCGGTACTACAACCAACAACAGCAGCTGCTGCAGCTGCAGGGTGTATACTCGGGAAGGCACAGAACGCGGGCTGTTTACGGCTAACAGCCTTTGGTCGTGGCGCCTGCAGTGCTGTCTGCTCTTTTATGCCTTACAACACGGGCATCGCCGCTGACTGACAAAATGTAAGTAGACAGACACACTGACGAATAATCAAGAAAGAATTGATGGATAACGAGTATGGTTGGAGAGTGTCAGTGGAAGGAGGAGAGGGGGGGGGGGGAAGCAAAAGAGATACCTGAGGTGAGAATGAATAGAGACATAGAGAGACAAAGTGAGACAGACATAGGGCAGGACAGACAGGGGTAAGGGGAGAAAGACAGCATTCATATAAACAGGTTTTAAATCGACAGGAAGTCGGTATAGTTTTCCCTTGGTTTTTCAGGGCTCGGTAGAAGAAAGAATATTGCATACACCCGTAAATGTAAAAACTGCACAAAAATGCAGAAGTTTTAATTTCATAACATGACACTGAAAACATTTTCAAGTATCCATTGTATAAATGCAGGCAGTCAGATCATCTGCCGAACCTTTCATATCACGCGCGTGCTCATATCTATCCTCATGCACTGTCTCACCTATTTCTGTCGTCTTTGAATGTTTAGGTGATTGTATGCGTCCGTGTCCCGTGTGAATGAATCTCTCTCTCTCTCTGTCTCAGTCTGTGCGTGCATGCGTGCATGGCGTGTGTGTGTGTGTGTGTGTGTGTCAGTGTGTGCGTGCGTGTGTGCGTGTGTGTGCGTGCGTGTGTGTACGTGTGTGTGTGTGTGTGTGTGTGTGTGTGTGTGTGTGTGTGTAGCGGGAACGGATCGAAGAAATACTGTGTTAAAGCATCAACAACAAGGACGAAAGGTCAATGTTGCATATGAATTGTCGATCTTCTTGATCTGGTTATCAAATGAGTCGGGGTGGTAGGAACTGTAGAGGGGGGATATGGGGGTAGATACCTACTGACATAATTAAATGATACGAGTAAAATTGGTAATGTCAAGCAAACGATGGCAGATATGTACTCTCACTGTGATTACTACCACGAACACGTTGATTTATCTTTCTCATATAATGTTGCATTTCCTTCTGTGCTGATTATTTTTTTCTCACCTCCAGCGGATCTTTAACCCACGCTATCACCTCCGTTTCAGCAACTCGACTGTCACTCCAGTACTGACCTGTCCAACCACACCCGACGCTTTATCAGTCACCACCCACGGCGCTACTCCATAGTCTCCACAGACTCACGGATGCCTATCTCTATCTCTGAATCGGGATTCAGGAACACAAGCTAAGTCCACGCATGAAGAACAAATTAGGTCAATCACTTACCGCCGGCTCCAGTTTCTTTGTTTTCGTTGATAACATTTATCTTTTACGCCAATGATTTATCTGCATTTGATAGGCTACTTGCATCGATTTGTTAAATGCATACCATGATAAGTCTAACTGTATCAAGTTTGGGCCGTTATGTCTTTGCGGGTCGACTGAAGCTAGCCAGCTGTATTTTATTAGTTATATTTTGCATGGACTTAAGATCCAATCGGTTAGAGACTGTTTATGTCTTTTCCAACGATTACCTTTTGATTTCAGAATACCAAAACGCAACCAGAGAGAGACAGAGACAGACAGACAAGACTGACAAAGAGATACTTTTATAGCGCCTCTCCTAAGTCAGAGACAAAGCTCAAAGCTACACACACGTGCGTATGCACACGAAGGTTCAGGCACAAGCAAGTCTGCACATTTTTTTAAAGTTGACTTTGGAAATCGGAAAAATCTCCACGCCCAGAGAGTGACTGGAGCTGAGACAGAAAAATACATATATTACACATAAAGGATAAAAGTTAGCAGAGTATCAAAAATAAACAAATAAATAATTCTTCAAAAAATACATGAGAAAAGAAAGGGAAGTCAGCATCCATGTTATGTCCTTGTTCAAGATTAGACTCACTTCAAAAAACGGTTCCTCCCGAACAGCTCTTCTCGCTCTCCCTCACCTACCCCCAACTCTGTCATAAGACCCTGCTGTGCTTGTTTGTATATTGTACCCCTTCATGAGGGGCAATGATCGTTATATGAATAAAACATCCGCATCTCTCTCTCTCTCTCTCAATAATGTGCTTGTTTGTATGTTGTACCCCTTCATGAGTAGCAATGGTCTTTTTATGAATAAAACATCTCTATATATACACATATATATCTCTCTTTCTCTCTCTCCCCGCTCATCCAACGTCACTATGCCGCTCGCCAGTTGCCTTATCCGTGTTAGAGCATAAAAGGGTAAACAGCTTAAAGACTGATAAGTTCACACACACACACACACGCACACTCACACATAAGTAAAACACGAACACACAATAAACGACGACTACTAAAGACTGAGAGAGTGAAATGATTCTTAATCTCTATTAACTCAATAACTGTGGAAAAAAAAAAAAAATAAAGTGTTTTCAGCCCTCCGTATAAATCATTCCTTGCCGCGTCGATTTCCCTTTTGAGCGCGACATGATACACATCACCAGCAACATAGCGGCAGCGTTCAGCATTATGGCACATCTGTAACTACCTGCGATCGATCACGAATAAAATAGTTTGCATGCCCATCTTGGCTTCTGTCCGCGCGCGCGTGTATGTGTATGCGTGTGTGTATGCGCGCGTGCCGGTGTGTGTATGTATACGTATGTATGTATGTGTGTGTGTGTGTGTGTGCGCGCGCGCACACCAGTGTGCAGTGCGTGCATGTGTGCGTACTGGTACGTACAAGCAATTGGTGCCTTCCTATTATAGTCATGGATATTGTTCGATGGAGGATACACATGACTTGATAAGACACACTCCAACACTTACTCTGTCTTGCTCGCGCATGTACATAAATGGGCGCACGCACTCCGATACTCATGCACACACACAGCCTGTAACACACACACACACACACACAGATTGTCACACACACACACACACACACACACACACACAAACCCGGCGGCACACTTTGCGCATGTACACTGAAATCTCTCATGCAACCCGGCCCTCTGGTTTCAAATTTACCATGATTATTTAGTGGGCCAAGAAACAGGACTCCCCTTCAATCCTTTTAAGATGAAATGAACGATGTGGTGAAACCCAGTAAAAAAAACAAAACAACAACAAAAAACAATAACAAATCTAAACGTTAACAAGAAGAAAAAGAAGACCGAGAGAAGATGATGATGAAGAAGGACACGAAGACGAAGCGGATATTGGAGTACATGGTTGTGCCACGAAGGTAACCTATGTGTAACACCTTGCAGTATCGACTGATCAATGACAGATCCGTACTGGGTACCAACACGTCAATCATCACTGTTTCCAAGCTGTCGTTCTTATAGTTTAACGTACTATAAATTGATAATAGCTACAGCTGTTTACATTATATGGATACAAACAGTCCGCCACTGTTCAGTAAACGGTAAGCAAACTGGAATGATCACGTTTATGAAGAAGTTACTCTATTTCACGACTGCAAGTTGTCGTCAGTGTAACAAATGCGGCCGGGTGAGTATGAGTGCTCCTGTGCATGTGTGCACGTGTGCCAGTGAGTGTACTGTTGGAGTGAGGCATAGCGCGGCCGAGAGGAAGACACTGAGACGAGACAGTTGGAGTGACAAGTTAAAAGTTCAAAACAAACTGCCTTGGTGAGTTGTGTATGTCAGTTAAACAATTTTTTTTTAAATTCAGTTTTCGCTACAGCCCAGAATACAACTTGATCTAATTCTACTCTGAGTGAGTACTGCGTACTGCCAAGACAAAGCTGAATAAAGCGGAAGGAGATGAAGAAAAGGGTAAAAACAAACAAACAACAAAAACAAAAAAACCAACACACACACACACACCTGAAAACAAGCACGTGCCGTGGTAGGACACACAGAGAGGGGAAAACATCTAAAAACAAACAAACGTGAATGCCACACTGTTTAACAATGCCATTCTACACGTCGAAAGCATATAAAAAATAAAAGAGAGAAACGCGCAACCAGTTCTCATCGCTTCAAAAGACAATTAAAACACCACTTACCCTCCGCTCTCGCTGGATACTCGCACGGGTTAGGGTTTCAAGTATTACACAGTGTACAGTAGTAGGGCTGGTCGCTAAGTGAACACGCTGTAGCTTTCTGTAACACTGAAGAAGCCCGTAACCGGCACTGAGCTGGAAGAGTGTGGACTTGTGTGTTGTTGAGGTTTTGATCGTCGTTTTATCAACTGGGTGGAGCGGTTTACCCTACTCTTCACTCGGACAGAACCACTGTTTGATTGAATCTCCCCACTGGGGCTCTGTGAATCGCGCACCTGATAACACGGACTTGTCTTCAGCCTCTTCGCTCAAGTTGTCGCGGAAGCTCACTACAGAACTTGCAGTACTTAGGCCTACATCACAAGCGTAACGGTATGGCCTTACAGAATAACAGTTGCAGCAGCACTGAGTGGTTCAAGTTACTGGTACCTACTCCAGACACTGTTCATACTGTGGCAAAAAAACTGAAATACTTCAGTCAGCGAAAGTGTGGACTTCTGAGTTCTGCAAAGAACAATGAAAAAACTAACAGAAGGGTTGTTGTTCAAAAATAGTCACGAAAGCTTGTGGATCTGCATACTTATACTTGTTGTAGTTATTCGACTCACC
>NC_134879.1:32942960-33015460 GCF_041734735.1 Babylonia areolata
ATATCCGCCCTTCCTTTTATTTACAGAGGCTTTTGCCGAAGGAACGGACCGCTCTTCGTCACATTCCAAAGTCACCAAGGTCTTTAGATAGCAAACACTTTAGTTACAATAACAGTCATTCTTTAGGTCAGGTCAAAACATACCTGATACAACCGAGTTCCTTTGATGCCACTGTGAGTTCGCGTGCGTGCGTGCGTGCGTCAGTGCATGCACGCAAGACGCGTGCGCACACATGCATGTATATACGCGCACACACTCTCTCTCCCTCTCTGTCTCTCTCTCTCTCACACACACACACACACACAAAAACAAAAAAACAAAAAGCGACGTACCCACCCACTGTCTATGTGATTCGGGACACGCCGGAATGTCAACAGAACTGTGGATGACAGAAAAGTGGAGAGGTCAAGTACGGCAAAGACGTGTTCACGTGACTGATATGACAACAAAGAGCAATTATTATGCGCTGTGTTTGCTCCCCCCACCCCCCTGCAAGCGCAGCTGTGTGTATGTGTGTGTGTGTGTGCGCGTGCGCGCGCACGCGCGTGTGTGTGACTCTTATTGTGTGCTCACTTCCTCTGATTGATTGTTGGTGCAAACACATCCACACACTTATGCACAGCGAGAGAGGAGAGAGAAAGAGAGAGAGAGACAGACAGAGAGACAGAGAGACGGCGACAGAAACAGACAAAAAAAAGGAGAGATCTGTGTGTGTGTGTGTGTGTGTGTGTGTGTGTGTGTGTGTGTGTGAGTGTCTCAAAGTGTGTGCTGTCTCTCTGTGATTGTATGTAGGTGTAAGCACATGCACACGCAAACACATAAACACAACGAGAGACAGACAGAGAGACAGACAGAGAGAGAGAGAGAGAGAGAGAGAGAGAGAGAGAGAGCCGGGACAGGGTAGGGGGAGGACGGGGGAGGGGGTGAAACAAGAGAAGAAGACAAACTGCCAGACCTCTTGCACTTGTAGTTGTCCTTTTTGAAACGATCGGAATTAAAGCATGATTTATTTATTGTAAACGTAGATACGTTAAGCTTTGAAAAATAATGGATATCTAGACAGCGATAACGAGGATGTTTAAACCAAACACTTTGTCAAGATGCTTGTTTTACAGTGTTACCAGATAACTGTGAAACTGAGTTTGTAAAGTTTAGAATATCCAATGATGCTTTGCCTGTTAGCAGACAGCGTTTCGACAATTTACCTAGAAATGAAAGCATCTGTGATGCATGTTCCAAAACGGCATTGTTGGTGAGTTTAACTATTCATTTTGTTTGTGTGCCCCTTAGCATTAGAGAGAAATGTTTATCTAGATATAGGCTACCTACTGTAGAACGCGCCCACATTCCATCCACTTTCTGTTTTATGAAAACAGAATCTTGTTCAAACTTAAATCGCTTGTTTCTTTCATACATAGTTCTTTTCGATGAAATTTAGTTAAATGATAGAGAAAAGAGTTTTGCCAGTTGTAAAGGAAAATTGACATATTAATGTGTATTTGAGTGTTTGCTCAAATGGGATTGTATCTTTAGTTTATGACGTGACATCCCTCTTTCTTGTTTTGTATGTTATGTGTAATGGATACATGTATGTGACGTTTCAATGCCCTCAAACTTCTTGCCTCGCCTAGCCTTGTTTTGCCTCCAAGGGTGGGAACCAAAAGATCGAGGGATGGGCGTTTTCACTGTGCGTTGCTGAAAGGCGGAAGGAAGTTGTCGAAAACTGAAGTATACAACAACACTAGGAATGCGTGTGCTGTTGATCAGAAGTATTAAGCAGGAGAGGAGAGGGAAAGAAATGGGGGTGGAAGGAAGAGGAGGAGATTAACTGAGCACTTTGACACTCTCTACCCACCCCAACCCCTTTTCTCCTCTTTCTGTCTCTCCCACTCTCTCAGTGTGTGTGTGTGTGTGTGTGTGTGTGTGTGTGTGTGTGTGTGTGTGTGTGTGTGTGTGTGTGTGTGTGCCTGTGTTCTATCTCATATTTCGCCCCGTTTTTTCGTCCTCTTCTCTGTCTCTCTACTGATTTCTGTCTCTGTCCCTCTCTGTCTCTGTCCCTCTCTGTCTCAGTCTCGCTCTTTCTCACTCGCTCAGTCAGGCTCGCTCGCTCGCTCTTTTCAATATCCAAACTCCAGCTGTGTTGGTCATACACTCAAGTTATGGAACGAATCGATCCTGACCACGTGGAACGAGTATCATAGCCTATTTCGATCCAACAGTCATTTCAGTCTCAGCGGGTCTAGTGCCGACAGCTGTTACCAATAAGAGATAATAATTATCTTGCCTGACGACCGTTACACAGGCCTACTCAGTGGTGAGGTATATTGTCCGCCGTATGAAATTACTATATAAAGCAACGACCCAGATCAACTGAGTCAAACAGTGCTGTTTATACATTCTCTGTGACCACATCGCAGTTGACGAGGATGTCTCCGCTAAGCTTTGATAAATGCTCTTCTTTAAAGCCGCAGAAATATTGTCGCTTGGTCTGGAAAGTTCACTGAAAATCCGTTGGTCTCCTTCAAATCAAATCAAATCAAATCATATTGCTTTGGTCTGTTGCCCAGTCGGCCGCAAAGGGGCCATATCTGGGCTGACTACCCGGCCGTCACTTCTTTAAACCAGTTGAAGAGAACCTTAAATAATATTAAAAAGTCAACCAAAAAACAACAACAACAACAAAACAAAAAAACATTAAAAGGACCAGTTCACCCACGTTTCCCACTCGCTCACTGAGTGAACGTAAATGGAAAATTCTGAAAATGAAAATGAAAAGACCCGGCAATTCATCCGATACATCTGTTTCAGTCCACGTCATATTTAAATCAAGTTTAGAATACTGATGTCCTTCAGGAACTGAGAAAAAAAAGCATCCGGGGAACATCCCTGGCTGTAGAACACAATTTCTACATAAACTCCGGATATATCTATTACGAAATGTGTTCTTCATCATGAAGCAACCTTCACTGAGAAACAATGCAGCCTAGGAACTGGTAAAAATGAATGTAAATGTTGATCACAAAAGCAATGTGGTTTGTAACTGCATGTGTGGGGCTGTCTCCATATCCACTGAGCTCCCACCCCGAAAACGGAAGATGGATAGCTACATGGCGGGATAAAATCGGTCACTGGCGCACGCTGGTGACCCCACCCCCCACCCCCCACGCTCCCCCTTCCCTTTCGTGGAAACGAGTGAACAGTGTGTTTTTTAATCCATGAACGCATGATGGGAACATCATTCACACTCGGTATTATTTTAAGTGAGTTCATGTTTAATAGCAACTCGTCTCATGAATAATCACAAATCTTACGAACATGTTTTAATGCATTATAACATGTACACGCATGTAAATCTTCAACGTATCCGCATGTAATGTCTGAACTTGTCTTGGATGAAACAGATAATTACCATGTCGCACCTCTGACACCACTGATAAACAGATATAGCTTGCGGCTGGTACGAGTCACTGACTCATTCGTTCGATTTTAAACGCACCTTGTTCTCAGCACCGAGTTTTTAACATAAAAAAGCAAAATATACAAATTAACTGATAACAGCCGACCTAGATTTTATCAACCATCCAAAAATGCGCGTCTGGGAATGTACACATGAACTGTAATACTGAACAACTTGAAAATGACACAGAATTGAATTAGTTCGCGAAGGATACTGACTGAGACAGATGACAACAATGATTCGAGAAAAAGTTTGGCTATGGGTAAGTTACTGACCTTACTACGATCGAAATCCATGAAATTCGGTGCAGAAATGGATCTTCATGAACATTTTCAATGTCGAGGATTTTCCACACTTTGGCTGTGTTCGACATGCTCTCAGGTTACATTTGACGTCAAGCCAGATTCATATGACGTCATCTGAAATGACGAAGCAGGAAATAGGCTGTCAAAATTTCACATTACTCCACTGTTTACAGTGATGATAAGACTATAAGTTTTAAAACAAATGCGATGACAGCGGGAAACTGATGTCAATGATGATAATACTTAATCTGATCATGATGATGACAAGAACGACGAAGATGATGACGATAATATCGGTGAACAACTGAATGATTTTTCTGAAAGTGAATAACATAAATAAAACTTTTTTTTTCATAATTAAAAAGAAACCTTTCTTATCAACACAGAGTTCACATGCACACGCAACCTTCGCAGAATGTCAAAGAAGATCCAGTGATGGGGAAGTAATCGCGGCGTGACTCACGGACGAAAGCCAACCAAAGCCATACAGGGGAAGCAATCGCAGTCGGTGGAAATGGTAAAGCAGTCTTCATTAATTCCCTTAAATGTCCACCCTACCCCTTTCCTCCCAGAAGGCGTTGAAGCCGTGCACGCAGAATGCACACCGCATCCTGTTTCAATGGGCATACACATTTCGTCAGTCTCAGGAAATCCACACCAATACAGTAGATATGCCTTAAACAGGAACATACCCTCCCCCCTAATACTCCCCACTCACACCCCTTGCTTTTGCTTATATTTTATAATTATGCATGAACTTGATGTGGTGCAAGATCAAACATTCCTTAAGATGATGAGAGGACGACTTTTCGAGCCGTACACTCATTTTTAAGTGCAGAGAAGTGTTGGTAGGCAACAGTATCTGTTGGAGGTGAATTCAATTCACTGACAGAATAATCACATTGTGTGGTGCCTAGGCGTGGGATCTCCGTGAATTTGTGGCAGTCTCCGCGGCCATTGCACCAACGGAGCTACCACTCTGGTAAATGTGAAAGGTTGAAGTGTCCAGAGTTAATGCGGTTTGCAACTGGAGCGTCAATTTCGATAAGTATACTGTCCCTGTGTTCTTTTGTTTATTGAACGGTCACTGATGGTTCTGTATGGCTCCCCCTTATATGTTTTGTGGTAGAGGCTGCAGAACAGGCCGTAGACTACATTAATTTTGGAGTTCGTCAGTTAAAGTGGGATGTGATGTGGAATTTTTTTTTTACATGAAGGGCCCTGAACTTTTGTGGCTGGGTTGATAAATGCGCATGTTTTACATTCGAGTTCGTTGCACTTGGAGTTACCTGGTGGGGTTGTAGGGTGTCTGGTGGAAGGCGGGGATCATACCAGGTAGTCCCACAGGTCCTTCTCTTTTAAATGCAGCCATTGGTGGCTGTCTGAAGAACCTTTTCAGAGCTGGACCATCCTGCAGGATACTGAGATTCTGGCGTATGTCTCTGACGGGAAGGGTGTGTGGATGGTAGGTCAGGGTGAAGATAAACGGGTTTCTGCATCACAGGTATTTCTAACTTTGGGTCAGTGTAAGAGCCTGGGATCTCGGAACGGACTGTGCTCGTTTGAGGGTTTGTTGTATCAGGGTTCAGTGCCGGGTAACCTCTGGCCCTGAAGTAGGTGCTGTGATAGGTACACAAAAATATATATGCATGCACTCAAGGCCTGAGTAGCGCGTTGTGGTATTACTGACTGCTGTTGGGCATCTGCCTAACTGATGTGGTGTCGCGTAAATGGGTTTGACCGAACGCGGTGGTACCTCCTTTAGAAACCGAAACTGGCACATGAAATGAACACCTTGCCTTACCTTTAGGATCCGAGATTATGCCCGATGGTCCAGGGCCAGCTCACGGTGGCTTAGTGATCACTGATACGCATGTGTGACAAGGAAACGAGTTTCTACGGGTTCCATTTCTGTATATGGACCGGGATTTTTAACACTCCACCCCCCCCCCCCCACCTTCCCCTAGCCCCACCACCCCCATTGGTCTTTGAGTGGTGCTCTGGGTGCTACGCGGCATTCGCGGATGAGGCAATAAACCGAGGTCCCATGTGCAGTATGCACTTTGCTCAGATAAAAGAACCCATGGCAACAACAGTGTTGTTCCTGTTAAAATTCTCTAGAAAGGTTCCAATTTTATAATTTGACCAGTAGATAGAGAAAAAAAGGGGGTTGGGAGTGGCGAATAAGAGCGTCTGAGCATGTGTGTGCGCATGTGTATGCATTTGCGACATGTGTGCACGCTTACGTGTCATAGAGTAAAACAAAAATTGTTAAATGTTGCGATATGTGGCAGTTTTAATTCTCAGTAAGTTAGTGTGTGTGTGTGTGTGTGTGTGTGTGTGTGTGTGTGTGTGCGTGCACACAGTGCGTAATCCACTATAATCTGGCGATATACACAGAAGGCGAGGAGCCCTACCAATTAAGAAGTCCCCTCTCACCACCACAAAAAAGATAATGATTAAAATAAAATAAAACCAGCAACAGACGAGCACAAGCGCTTAACCTAACAACACCATTTTGAGTGCGCGCACGCACACGCACAGAAGCATACACACTTGCACGCACAGACAAGCAAACAAACATACATGATTGCACACATACACACACAAACATGTAGGCCTATGTATATAGGTTTTTTATTTTAAGATCTTTCTTTTTTCATTTTCTACATGGTTTAATGTAAAAATGAATAAGTAAATAAATGAAAGCAATTAATGCTTATTCGATGTACCATCATGAAATTGACTATTTTCAACTTTTTGACACACTCAGAAACGCACTCACACATACAAGCAAGCAAGCATACACGCTTGCATGCACACACAGATCAGTCATCGAAAGTGCCACATATTGCCGATCGGATCCAAACCCCCTTCCGTTCCACCACTAAATGAGCACGAACAAGTGTATTGATCAATTCATTAATCACTCCCAAATATTTTCGCTTCATTGACCAAAAATAGCGTGTGAAAAAAAGATTTCATATCAAGACATATCGATGAGGTTAGAAGTCTGCTGTTCCTTCTCTATCGATGCTATGTAATGCCTGAGAACATGAGACACTTCCCCAATAAATTTATGATATATAAATCTTATATAAAACACACATAAAAAACCCTAGTCAAAACGTATACTTACCCCCACTAAAATGAAATTCACTTGTTCATTCCCGACACAAACAGCCACCTCCTTCCTCTTTTTTGAACCTCCACATCCATTAAAAGAAAACCTATGCCGGGAGAATGTAAGTCTTAAAAAAAAAAATTGTTATTAAAAAAAATTTTTAAACTTGAAATAAATGAATAACTTGAATAATCAAAAGCGTAAGTTGCGAGGTCCGTGACGAGCGCGGCGGCGGTGGTGAGTGGTGAGAGGAGCGAAGCCCGCAGGGTGGTGAGGAGCGGGGATTCCAAGGCTGTTGAAGGCCTTACTACCGCCGCTCCTGTTTCTCCGATGCCACCCTGCGTACACGTAGTTGACGTTGCTGTTCTGCGACACCTCGGACGGGAACAAGACCACGCCCGGCTGTCTAGCCTGCTCCTGAGACGTGCTGAACTCATCTAGGTCGTCGTACAGGGACTCTGGGGGGATGTTTTCGTGCAGGGATTCCTCTCCCAAGGGGATGTTTTCGTACAAGGGTTCCTCTCCCAAGGGAATGTTTTCGTACAGAGGTTCCTCCCCCGAGGGGATGTTTGCAATCAGGACTTCGTCCTCGGTGGCCGTGGTGGTGTCGAGGTCCGTGAGGAGGTCTCCTCTGCCCAGGGAGCTGGGGGCTGATGCCGGTTCCTCTGTCGTTGTGTCCACCTCCGTGTCTGTTGTGGTCGTTTCCTCCGCTGCCTGGAGTTCTTTGGTGCCCTCCCCCAGTCCTGCCCCCCCGGGAGGCTTTGGGGGAGGGCCCAGTGGCAGCACCGGTTGTTGTGTGAAGCCGCGGCCTCCAGCCTCCTCGTCTTTCTCACAGTCTGCGTTTCGGTTTTAAAAAAATTCGTTTTAATGTCATTTCAATTACACACTAGACAAAAGATACATACTCAGTATATGTGTGTGTGCGTGTGCGTGCGTGCGTGCTCCCGCGCATGTGTGCGCGTGTGTGTCACAGCGCTCGCCACACATATTTAACATCTTTTACGAAGCCGAACTCATTGTATTATACACCACATATGATTTTTTCTTGATGAGATAATAAAGTATTCTGTATTTCGTATCTGTAAGTATAGAATTTGCTGTCAATGGATGATGTGAAATATTTCATCAGACTTGAAGTGTCCATGATTGTTTCCGACAATTACATGTAACTCATTCAATGAACAATTTATTGCATTTCCACTTCTGTTATTGTCAGACCCACGGTAGCCTAGTCAAATGCATCATGTGCTTCTGTCGATATGTCTATCTCTGCTCACGCGCGCACGCTCATACACGCACATAAACACACACGAACACACACGCATATGCACACGCGCGCGCACTGACACACACATACACACACACACACACACACACTTTGCACAATCACATGCGCCCATGTGCACCCATCCACCAACAGAACGCAATCAGGTGTACATACATCTGGGGTCTCGCAACAATACAAAGGGACCAGGCCTGTCTGTCTGTTCCTCTGTCAGTCTCACACCAACCTGTCTGTCTGTCTGTTCCTCTGTCTGTCTATCAGTCTCACACCGACCTGTCTGTCCGTCTGTTCCTCTGTCTGTCTGTCAGTCTCACACCGACCTGTCTGTCTGTCTGTTCCTCTGTCTGTCAGTCTCACACCGACCTGTCTGTCTGTCTGTTCCTCTGTCTGTCTGTCAGTCTCACACCGACCTGTCTGTCTGTTCCTCTGTCTGTCTATCAGTCTCACACCGACTTGTCTGTCTGTCTGTTCCTCTGTCTGTCTGTCAGTCTCACACCGACCTGTCTGTCTGTCTGTTCCTCTGTCTGTCTGTCAGTCTCACACCGACCTGTCTGTCTGTCTGTTCCTCTGTCTGTCAGTCTCACACCGACCTGTCTGTCTGTCTGTTCCTCTGTCTGTCTGTCAGTCTCACACCGACCTGTCTGTCTGTCTGTTCCTCTGTCTGTCTGTCAGTCTCACACCGACCTGTCTGTCTGTTCCTCTGTCTGTCTGTCAGTCTCACACCGACCTGTCTGTCTGTCTGTTCCTCTGTCTGTCTGTCAGTCTCACACCGACCTGTCTGTCTGTCTGTTCCTCTGTCTGTCTATCAGTCTCACACCGACCTGTCTGTCTGTCTGTTCCTCTGTCTGTCTGTCAATCGCACACCGACCTGTCTGTCTGTCTGTTCCTCTGTCTGTCTATCAGTCTCACACCGACCTATCTGTCTGTTCCTCTGTCTGTCTATCAGTCTCACACCGACCTGTCTGTCTGTCTGTTCCTCTGTCTGTCTGTCAATCGCACACCGACCTGTCTGTCTGTCTGTTCCTCTGTCTGTCTGTCAGTCTCACACCGACCTGTTCTGTCTGTTCCTCTGTCTGTCTATCAGTCGCACACCGACCTATCTGTCTGTTCCTCTGTCTGTCTGTCAGTCGCACACCGACCTGTCTGTCTGTTCCTCTGTCTGTCTATCAGTCTCACACCGACCTGTCTCTCTGTCTGTTCCTCTGTCTGTCTATCAGTCGCACACCGACCTATCTGTCTGTTCCTCTGTCTATCAGTCTCACACCGACCTATCTGTCTGTTCTTCTGTCTGTCAGTCTCACATCGACCCATCTATCTGTTCCTCTTCTGTGGGACTGTCAGTCTCACACTGACCTTTGGGAGGACAAAACAGGTAGCCAACAGCAGGAGCTCTCAGATCTCCCTGGTTTATGGCGTTTTGCATGGACGTCTGGAGGAGGCGAGACATGCAAACTATGCTCATCTGCAACAGACACCGTCAAATCAAACACACACACACACACACACATGTATTGTGTACGTGTATATATATACACACACACACATAATGCAACACACCCACAGACACACTCACATGCACACCCACACCTCATAACCCCTACATATACTCCCCTCTAGGTTCCTGCCCCTCCCTCCCACACAAACACACACACCTGTACAGGGAAAAGAAAGAGCAGAATCAAGGATATGTGCCGAAACAGTGAGTGGGGCACGAACGCGTGCACTGTGAGACACACACACACACACACACACACACACACACACATAAACACACCCTTCACACACACACACATACACACACCCTCACCCCCAACCATGCCCACACATCCTTCCCACGCCCCTGCCCCCCCACCCCCACCCCCACATACCTGTCCAAGGAACAGAAGCAGCA
The DNA here is from genome assembly GCF_041734735.1 of Babylonia areolata. Taxonomy (NCBI): domain Eukaryota; kingdom Metazoa; phylum Mollusca; class Gastropoda; order Neogastropoda; family Buccinidae; genus Babylonia; species Babylonia areolata. Next base: position 32,953,023 of record NC_134879.1, read on the forward strand.
GACTCAAGGCCACCTGCCGGAGCAGCATGAAGCTGAAGAAGTCCATCAAGGCCTGGCGGCACCCCGCCGTGAAAAGCGTGACGTTCAGGCGGTGGTCGTAGTGGTAGTGAAGGTGGTTGATGGTGACATGGTGGTGGATGCAGGGGCGGGGCGAGGAGGGGTCGCAACAGCTGAAAGGTACGTCGTCGCTGATGTACTTCGCCCCTTCCTCCAGGTCTCTGTGGGCAACGGGAAGACCAACAGGGAAGGTGTGTGCATGTATGACAGTCAGTTGTGACCACCAGAACAGCAGAGGAGGCAACTGGTGTCCCCGACAATCTGGGCTAGAACTTGTTAACCGTGGAGAATGTGTTGCCCAGGTTACATTCCCATTCTCTCTACCAAGAGGGCTTTAGGACAGCCGGCGTTGGGCCATGGGATGATCCCCAAAGGCCAACAGAGAAGATGGAGCAAATTGCGGAAAAGCGACAGACAGAAGTGATACGGACAGGCAGATAGAGGCGGTAGCATAGAAAAAAGGAGAGAGAGAGAGAGAGAGAGAGAGAGAGGGGATGGGGAGAGAGAGAAAAGGAGACAGAGACAGAGATACAACCAGACAAAGGCAGACAGAGACAAAAACAGGGAGACAGAAACAGAGACCGGTAGAGAGATTCAGTTTCAGGTTAAGGAGGTTAAAAGCGTGCAGACTGATGCATATATGCTATAGCACATTAGCTTAAAAAGGCGAATGCCTGACCTACACATAAACTCATCGCACTACTCACATCCTCGAGAGCCTTCCCGGGATTTGCACAAACAACATACATCAACATAAAACGAAATAAACTGAATGTTAAATAAAACAAATATATATACACTGACTGAAATTAAATAAAATTGAAAGATACACAATAAAGCAAAGGGTTGAAATGGAGAAAAGGTCCATATTCAGCAAACTTTTGCGCACCCATTTACGCGTGCATACTCACACAAGCGTGCTTCTGAATGTACCACACCACATAAGCTCAACCTTCGGTTGGTGCTGAGAACAAAAATTGATTCCATTCTTTCTATATTTTATATTTTGTTTTAAGCACTGTACCCTCACATTTAATCTGCAATAAGTTTAAAAAATGATCAGCGTGGAGTAGTGTTTCTTGTTCTGGATATTATGTCTGTCTGTTCGTTCTTTTGTTTAACGTCTTTTCCCTTTAAGTGATATTTGAGGACGAAAATTGATGTTTCTTAGTGTGTTAGTTAAATCAGATCTCTTTTACTGAATGCATGAATGCTATGTTTTTAGGTCAAGGCCTACCATTTAAGAATCTAAATTGATAAATTCATTTATAGTAATGTCAGTTTCTTATTCTGAAATGAAAACCTTTAATGTCAAAAACAAGGCTACCGGTAGTTACTTGTATTAAACATTTTATTTTACTCAGTTAGGGCAAATATATATTTTTTAGGAGTGGGGGTGGGGGGAAGTAGATTTTTCATCTGCATGTACAATTCTTCTTCTTCTCCCTGAACTCTGTAAAAAGTATTGGAGCGCGCACAGAAAACTTCTCACCAAACTCCTCCAGCTCTGTCTGTTGTGTGTAAAAGCCTGGGTCACTTGACTGGTCATGACTTGACATATATGACGCTTGAGGCCCTGTTAAAAGGCCCGTTCGTCGTTCTGTGGATATTAACTATATACTTTGCAGCATGCGTGGTTGGCGTATGGAGCAATAGTTTCAGTCTGAATCCACCTGATAACAGTTTGGAGAGTACAAAGTGGGCAAATTTTTCCAGTGGTAATCAAGTCGATTCACAAAAGAACTGATGAAAGGTGCAATTACTACGTTGTTGGGCAAACTGTTCCAGAGGGAGACAACCTTGTTTGAGAAAACTATTTCTCTGATGTCGAGCCTGTGTCGGTTTTTCTGGAGCCTGAGGTCCAGTCGTCCATGGCTTCCAGTAACTGTGTTACACAAGAACGGCCATGTACAAAACCATGTTGTTCTTTGCTGATCAGTTGGTTGCGCAGTAGGTGTTCCATGATTTGTTCTCTTACTAGTTTCTCCGTTATTTTACAGACAAAATGCAAGCGAGGCTAACTGGACGATAATTGCTGGCTTGCAGTTTGCTCCCTTTCTTGAAGATTGAAGATTGGCAATACAAATGCAAATTTCCATTCGTCTGGGATGTGCCCACTGTCTAAACTCTTTCTGAAGAGATGTGCGAGAGGTTCCGCTGATTCGTCTGCTGCTTTAGCTAAGATAATAGGCGGCAGTCCATCCAGTCCTGGTGCTTTGCCTGTGTGTAGACCAGTCAGTAGTTCCCTGATTTCTTCTATTGATATCTTAAAGTTTTCGAGCTGTATGTCAAATGCATACTCTGGCTGGTCTGGCAGTGGTGCTTCATCTTCTATGGTGAAAGCACTTTGGAAGAACTGGTTCAGCGATTCTGCTTTTTCTTTGTCAGTTCTTGTCTTGGTGCCATCATTCCCCTTTCGGTCTACTACCATAGTCCGTGTCTTTGTTTTCAATCTTACAAAGCTCCAGAAGCCCTTTGGGTTCTTCTTTGCTTGTTTTGCGACTTTGGCTTCCATGTTCCTTTGTGCCTTTCAGCATTCCTTTCTAGCTTTATTCCTGGCTTTGACGTATTCCAGATAGACTTGACCGTCACTGGTTTCTTTCCACCTCCTGAAGAGTTGGTGCTTTTTTCGAACTGAGGTAAGAGTACTTTTGTCCATCCAGCTTTTACCTCTGTGTCCTGTTGTGAAAGACAAAGGAGTTGCCTTTTCCACAGCACAATTAATTGCTGCTTTGATCTTCAGCCACGTGTTGTTAACCGTTAGTCCCTCTAGTTTCTCTCTCCAGTTTATTTTTGTCAGTTCAGCCTTCAGGATAGTGAAAACTGTTTTTGCATAATTAAGACGTTTAGCTTTCGTGGGGTTGGTACTTGCGCAGGTTAACTCAATGATCAATGAGAAATGGTCACTCTTTCCAAATCCAGCTGTTGTAGTAATTTCATTGATCATATCTTCTCTGTTGGTGAGGACTATGTCTACTGTGTTGGACTTTTCTCCTACTCGGTGACATGTAGGCTCCCTTTGGTGCTGTGTCCAGAAGGCATCTTTTGTTGCTTCCAGGAACTTTGTAGCCGCTTGGACTGGACCTGCCTCGCCTTTCTCGTTCTTCCAATCAACTTCCGGGAAGTTGAAATCCCCCATGATTTCGGGGTGGGATGCCTTCATCTCAGCTTCCTTATGCAGTAACTCATTCAACCTTTCTGAATTTTCTTCTTCACTATTGGGACTTCTGCATATAGTCCAACTAGAAGTTTACCTTCGTTGAGCTGGCATTCAACAAAAATGTGTTCTGTAAAGTCGCTTGTCAGTCTGTCGCAAACTGATTGTTTCAACAATGTTCTCACGTCCCTCACCTTCCAGGTCGGGAAAGAGCTCGTATCCTTCCAGTGCTATTTCACACTCACTGATTGGATGCCTCGAGTTCTTTGGTTTTACTTCTGTCATTCTATGATATCTGGTGAATGAATATCCACCATAGCTTTTAACTCACTTCTTTTGTTCATTAGCTGGTCATTTGTATAAAAGCAAGTGCAGTTCTTAAACGTATACACATTTTCTGAAGAAAAAGAAGAACAAGTACTTTTTGACTTAAAACTTGTTTTAAAACTATCTACATCCCTCTGAGGTTCTCCTCTCATCCTTTCTTCTCAGTGCACCCCTCTGGGTACTTGCTGATGTTTACAACATGACCATTCTTGCGAATCCAATGGGCGTACTCGTCCCTCGAAGCCTTTGCCTGCTCTCTCTTGCTTTTCATCTCTTTAAAAAGAGCATCTTCTTTCCTTTCCTGTGGTGTCAGATTCTTCCTTAAAATTACCTTGTCATACAGCCTTTCTGGGAGTGGGCTACGTTTTTCATCAACACCTTGTGTAGAACTTGTTTTCCTAGCTCTGTGATAGGTTGTCAATACTTCATTTCTGGTAGATTCTAAACAGAAAGTCAGTCGAAATTATGGTCTCACTTTCCAATGCACCTTGTCATTCTTTTTCTTGTTTAGTATACCCAATCGTCTCTGTTCAACTGGTTTGTGTTCTACTTTCAATACTTCTAGAAGTTTGATCACAGTTGTTTGATCATTCTTCTTTCTTTTTTTCTGTAGATTCAGATCCATCTTCTCTCAGACCAACTATCACAAGATTGGTCCTTCTTCACACCCTGTCGTCTAGTTCTGTTATCTGTTCCTTTGGATTTTGCCGAGATTATGTCTTCCACATCAACCTTTGTTGCAGCCCTTTCTACTTGGTCCTCACTGTGATGGACTCGGTCATGGGTTATTTCCTTTACTGTGTCAATCATTTCTGCAGTAAACTGACCTTGCTCAATTTCTGTCACTTTATTTTTTACTTTGAGACCTCTGTAGTCACTGTAGTCAGTTTTTCTATTTCTTTCTCCAACTTGAGAATGCTGCCAAGAAACTTGCTTGTGGCCTTATTACATGACTTTGAGCAGTGAAAATGAAGCACAGAGTTCTGCTTCTGACTGTCCTTTTTAATTAGCTGGTACGTATCATCCTCAATGTCCTCACAGGCTGAATAGAACCATGCTTCACAAAGTTCACAGAAAAGGGCTTTTTGATTATGTGTACATGGAAGTCCACACTTACCACAGTTGTCATTATCCACTGAGCAATTTGTACTATCTACTGACCCTTTTCTGCTCTTGTCCTGGCCCGTGGATATTTTTTTTCTTCTGGTGGGACCCGACATTTTCGTGTTGATCCGAGTTTGATCATACTGGTAGCCAAAAGACAATATGAATGGATAAGTTGGCTTTGGTAACACTTGCTGAAAGCGTTGGTGCAATGTCAATGAATTATCCATAAAGGAACACTCATGACAATTTTGAGAGGGCACATGGACGAACGAAATACAGGTGATATTTCTATTCACTGATATACTTGTAACAGCCTCTCAACAATGCCTGCAGAAGATGGGGTGTCAAAAATGTAATGAACTCTACACAGTTGTCGGCGCCGTTGCTCACCACCTTGCCGCCATCTTGCCTGCCGAGTTAATGAAATCAAGTCCGTATAATATGTTGCTTCATAAAATGCAGCCACATAGATTGTCATTCGGAAATGGAGAAATAAAACTTCACCCACCAAATATTCCACGTGTGTACTGTTTGCAGTGTAGTGCAGATAGTTGCTGCCTAAGCACTCCTCCAATTATGTTCGCTAAATTTATCTTGACTCTACTGTCTACACAGTTGCCGACCATCTTGCCGCCAACTTGCCTGCCTAGCTGACAGTAAGTCTAACTCTAATAACTGGTCTATCTTGAAGTTTTAGCTCAACTTGAAATACACCGCAAAGTAAGAAGTCCAGTGTGTACACTACCAGTTCTCCTGTTCTTGCTGCCTGTCATCCGATTTTTCGATAACCAAAATCGACATTTTATTTGGGATTTTGCTGGAGCCCAAACACCCACGCCTGCTCCCGCCGCCACGCATTCGCACTGCAAAAAATGGTTTTCCTGTCTGTCCATTCTGCAAGGTTGTCAGTCCATCCTCTGTGTGTGTGTGTGTGTGTGTGTGTGTGTGTGTGTGTGTGTGTGTGTGTGTGTGTGTGTGTGTGCGAGTTCCCCTAGGAAACTGTAAATTAAATATCTGCGAATTTCTAGCCCTATGAACTCACGCCTGTATCACCTTGGGGTCGACCATGAGGATTCTAGAAGGCACCCAGGGCACAGTGAACCAGTCCTGGTAGCCCTGGTCCCCGCAGCACTCGTACTCCATCTGCAGCACGTCCATCCGCACCTTGACGTGCGGCACCATGCTGTACTGCTGCATGGCCTTCGTCAGGCCCGCCTCGAAACTGCTGGGCAGTATGGCCATCTGTGGGGAGAAAAAAAAAAAAAAGAAGTGTTCAAAATTCCATTCACTGTCCAGGAATTCAAACAGAAAATTTAATTGATTAAATGACAGGAAACGAACGATGAGCGCCCAATGGCAGCCGTCAGTCGGCTCTACCCAAGAAGTAGGTAGCCTGTTGTCAAAAAGACCCCGTGTTTGTAAAGCGTTTAGAGCTTGGCCTCCGACCGAGGATATATAGGCGCTGTGTAAGTATCCATATTGTATATCACATCAAGTTTCACTTTCAGTTCACAAGGTACTGTCAAAACCATATACGCTACACCACATCTGCTTGAAAATATAATTAAATAAAAATGAAAATGATGTCTTTGGTATTGGCGTACAGTTAGGAGCGTTCTTGAAGTTAGGCAAACTTTGAGCTGCAAAGATCGTTGGCCCTGTGGACTGCAGGCGATATATAATATGCATTAACTGAATACTGAAACTATTCCCGTGTTCCGTTGCGCTGTCTGTTTCTGAAATTACCGTCTTTCCGACTTAATATGTAAAACCTTCTTGGTCAGCAGGCTATACTTTTATACTTTTGTTCCCCCATATTCGAACTTGTTCAGCAGGTATGCAGCGCAACTAAAAGCAGACGACACTGCTATCTTCCGGCAGGCAAAATCAGTGACATCCTGTTGGCCTAAAAATGTGGACTTTTGCAGTGTTTTAAACATTTGGTAAAGCGGAGTACTGAACTGGTTTAAAATGATTTTCATTTCTGCACAATTGTTTGACTTCCTCGAGTGGAGGTATTAGTGAGACGGCTAATTTATTGGCATGTGTTTTAACTGGTTGCTGTGTGTGTGTGTGTGTGTGTGTGTGTGTGTGTGTGCATGTGCGCTTGACTGAGTATATCAGTGTTTAATTGTGACACAATACAAGTGAACATAAGGAAAAGAATGTGAGGAAGAAAATCCACACGGCCTCTCCCCATTGATCCACACACACACACACACACACACACACACACCGCCCTCTCTCCTCCCCAACTCATATAACACTCACTGAAGAGACAGACATAGCCATAACTAGTGAATGAATGAATGAATGAATGAATGATTCTTGTTTCTAAAGGGAACGGAACAGGCAAACAAAGCTTGTTTTCGCATATACCTTGAAATGGGGAAAAAAAAAAAAAAAAAAAAAAAAAAAAAAACCGCGAAAGAAAGGGGAAAAAAAAGACTTTTAAAGATGCCATAAAGAAATCTGTTAACAAAAAAGCATAACAAAAAACAAACAACACAAAAACACAGACGAGGAAAAAAGAAAGAAAGAAAGAACAGGAAATAAGTATACCAAACTAGTATATTCCTTACAAATCATGGACAGACCACATGAGTAATCGTATATCTACACACAGAGAGAGAAAGAGAGATATGCAGATAGACTGATAGAGAAAGAGATATAGAGAGAGGGAGATAGACAAAGGCAGAGACAGAGTGAGAAAGGAAGACACAAAAACAAAAGAAAAAAAGATCCAGCGACCTGCACAAAGCAGGCGATGCAGGCAGCGAAGACAAGTTGAGTGACCACCAAATCGATGACGAGGGAGACGAGGAGTGCCCGCATGGTGGCCTCACGTGAACTCGGCCTGTGAGCGCGTGCTATGGTGCTCAGGAACAGCACGTTGTTCAGGAAGTTGATGGTACCTGCACGTGCGTCGTCGTGCAAGAAAAATGATGACTAGAGATAATGTGTTAAATGGGGCAGTGGCGGGTCTAGTGCCGGTAATTAATGCACCCCCCTCTCCCCACCTCCACTCCCCACTCTCTGTCTCTCTCCGACGACAAAGCGAGTGTCCACAGGATCGAGTCTCAATACATACTGACCGGGACTTTTACTGAGAATTCCCTGTTCCCGGCAATAGATCTCGAGTGGTTATATAATTGCTAGTCTTTCGGGTGAGATGATAAAGCGCGGTCTCCATGTGCAGCACGCACTTTGTGCATGTGAAACTGAAGAACCCATGGCAACAAAATGGTTGTTCCTGGCAACTTGACTATCTGTGGGAGATAGGAGACAGACTCGGAGACAGACAGACAGACATATAGACAGAGAGAGAAGGCGACACAGATAGAGAAAGACAGAGAAAGCAGACAGAGACAGAGACAGACAGAGATTTCATACACAATGCATTCATGGTCGGCATACCTGTGGCGGCCAGAAAATAGGGCAGAAAAGCCGTGTTCATGCCTTGCACCAGGTCCAACTCCTCATCCACCACGAAGCGGATATAGACAGTGAAGGCCAGCATAGACAGTGATGTGGGCAACGTGGACAGTTCGAGCGCGATTACCACGGCTGACCAGAAGTCACGTTGTCTCTCCGTCAGCAGTTTGTGCGGCATGATGACGTCAGTCTATCGATCGGCTTCAATTGTCGAGTTCTGACTTCAAAATCACACTGATCACAGTTTCTGTTTCGGCTTGTCGAGCTCTCACTACGTCACAATCACACCATATCAAACCAGGTGGAGCGGTGGCCAAGTGGTTATGCGCCCGATGGCGGCGCTTCAATATGGCGACTGTGACGCGCTCTCCCCTTGGAGAGAGCAGCCAGAATGTCACATGGAGTACATGTGTTGTGACAAAAATACAATGCAATAAAATTTATCGACTGGTCTACTTCTACGTCGCCACTACTTTCTGGTTTCGGCTTGTCTAGTCCTTCGTCAAACTGACCAATGTTTCTGTTATGTTTTGACGGTTTGTTCAGTTCTTGTCACAATCGCCAACGTTTGCTATGACATCATTTTGAGAGTTTCCTTGCCTGGCTGTCCGTTTAGTGGTGATTTCAGTTTTGTGGACTGGATAGGAAAATCATTTACTGAGACCCAGGCTTTGACACACAACCGACATACCTGGCGGAATCTGGTGAACCTCTTTCTTTTTTTTTTTTTTTTTTTTTTTTTGCTCACCAATGACTATTTACATACTTTAGGTAGAAGGAAGATTGGCTTTTGCAAAGCTTGGGTTGGGAAAGATAACGATCTTTCTAATTTTGTTACTTGTCTGTTATGACCTTCATCACTTTAAGCTGTATAAATACATTTTAGCCATGTTAACTGCGTCCAAAATTATACACATTATAGCCATGTTAACTGCATTATTTCTGTCCAGAAATATGCATGTACACGTTTTCTTGTAAGTTTTTCCCCATATCACTGAGTAACATCTTCGTCCAATAGTCTATGCTTCAATAATTCAGTCTATTCAATCGTTCAGTCGAATGTTAAATACACTGAACACATTTTAATGTTATTCATGAATTACTAGTGCTTTTGAAGGTCTGAACTGAGGCTAGTTGCAAACTGTTAACAGTTGGTAAATTGTATATAGCTGTCAGAGCATAAGTGAAAGACAATCCTGGTCAGTTTTTAGCTTTCTCCCACTTTCAAGACTGCATTATATTTCACGGCATTCATCTTGACTGCAATGTGCTTTATCAATTTTTTACAGTTTTTTCTCCGTGATTTTTTTTCCTCTCCCCTAAATTCTGCTTTCCTTTGTGATCATTCGCCAGTTGTCATGAAACATACATTTTAGACCACACACAGTGATGCGGTCGATGACAGATTCGCCTGTAAGATGACATTCAATAGGTGTGATCTTTCAGATGAAGAAAAACACAACTAGAAACTTACTGAGCAAGCGTAATCACAAAAAAAGAAGAGCATCTAATCCCAGAATCAGCTTTCAAAACTTAATTTTGACGCATAATGTGTACGTCATGTTTGATTTCTGACGTCACCGAGATGACTGAAACACAAAAGCCATTTCTTTCTATGAATTTGTTGCTGTTGTTGTTTGTAAACTATAACAAACACAGAAATACAGAATCAAAATACTCACAAGAACACATACACACAGTCTCTCTCACACACACATTTATATAAAAAAAAAATTGCGGTCCGTTGGGTTCGATGATTACATCTATCAGACTTTCCTATGTGCGGGGGTAGACTCTCAGGTGACGTTTGAATCCAAGGCGGGAACGGCAAAGACGTCCGTAATGGGAACAGGGAAACTGGCCTGGAGCTTTGGGTGCCACTACTACTGCCTTCCTTTTTGCACGGGTCTCAGTGATGCTGTCACGTCAGTTGTCCTCAAACGTCTCTGTTGCTTCGCGCGTCAGGGCACGCCATCCAGTGTGCGCTCCTCAAGCTGCTTTGGGGCTATTCCAGTGTGGGCGATGTTGGTTTGATGCAGTCTTTGAAACGTTCCAATGGCCTGCCTTACGCTCTCTTTCCCTCAAAGAGCTCGCCATAGAGGAGCTGCTTTGGGATTCTGTCATTGTCCAACCGGATGACATGCGCCGTCCATCTGAGATGGGCTTTCAGGATCATGGCTTTGATGCTAGTGGTCTCTGCGCGGTCCAGTTGCTCATGGTTTATGATACTGCCCTGCCATTTGATGCCCAGGATTGAACACAAGCTTCGAATGTGAAAGCACTCCCAACAGTTTGATGTGCCTTCTATACAAGGTCCAGCTAGGTCTTTACAGACATCACCAACGTACATTCATACATACATCAACAGAGCAGTACATTCAGACAGACATCATCAAAGCACATTCATACAGACATCACCAAAACAGTACATCCATACAGACATCAACAAAGCAGTGCATTCACAAAGACATAACCAAAATACACCCAGGCAGACATTACCAAAGTACATCCAGGCAGACATCACCAAAATACATTCACATAGACATCACCAAAGCAGTACATTCAGATATTGACATCGTCAAAGCAGTACATTCATACAGACATCACCAAAGTACATCAATAGAGACATCACCAAAGTACATCGATACAGAAATAAAGTACATTCATAAAGACATCACCAAAGTACATCAATACAGACATCAGCAAAGTACATCCATACAGAAATAAAGTAAATTCATACAGACATCACCAAAGTACAACCTGGCAGATATCACCAAAGTACATTCATATGGACATCACCAAAGCAGTACATTCATACAGACATCACCAATATACATTTTTTCAGGCATCACCAAAGTACGTTCATACAGCCATCACCAATATACATTCATTCAGACATCACCAAAGCAGTACATTCATACAGACATCACCAATATACATTCATTCAGGCATCACCAAAGCAGTACATTCATACAGACATCACCAAAGCAGTGCATTCATACAGACATCACCAACACACCTTCATTCAGGCATCATGAAAGTTCATTCATACAGACATCACCAAAGCAGTACATTCATACAGACATCACCAAAGCAGTACATTCATACAGACATCACCAAAGCAGTACATTCATACATATATCACCAAAGCAGTGCATTCATACAGACATCACCAACATACATTCATTAAGGCATCACGAAAGTACATTCATACAGACATCACCAAAGCAGTACATTCATACAGACATCACCTAAGCAGTACATCCATACAGACATCACCCTAGTACATTCATTTAGACCTCACTGAAGCAGTACATTCAGACAAACATCACAAAAGTACATCCATACAGACATCATCAAAGTGTGTGTGCTTGTGCATGTTTGTGTGTGTGTGTGTGCGCACACATGTTCATGTATGTGCGCACATGCGTGTATGTGTGCGAGTGTGTGTGTGTTGTGTGGAGAGAAAAAGTGGACATACACACTGGCACACACAAACACATATTCACTCACAGAGAGAGGAAAACCGAAAAGACAGGGGCAGTGTAAGAGTTTTGTAAAGCAAACAAAGTAACACAGCCAGCCAACAGTAGAGGCACGAGACACCCGATCTGTGACTTATTTTTCTTATTTCATATCAAAGAAAAGAAAACAACAGTAGTCCAATAAGAAACACTTTAACCTTCGCTGGCTGTCGCTTTTGACTACACACGGAAGCTCATGTGGGTCGTCCATGACCCACACTGCTGTTGCTTTTGACTAAACATGGAAGCTCATGTGGGTCGTCCACAACCCATACCTTTTAGAGACAAAAACCTGTATATTCCTCCAAAGCTTGTGTGGGTCGTGCATGACCCATACTTTGTAAAGAGACAAAAACCTGTATAATCCTACAAAGCTTATAACAAAATATAGAAAAGGAAAACATATTGTAACAACTGATTACACACACATGCGCTCGCACACGCACAAACAGACTCACACAAACCCATAAACTCAGAAGAAACACATGCTCACCGCTTTCACACACGCACATACACATACACACACACAGGCACACACAACTGATCACACACACAAACGCATAACACCACATGCACATACATACAAACCCTACTTATGCACACAGTGATAGAGAAAAAGAGAGAGAGAGAGAGACTGAGACAGAGAGAAAGAGACTGAGACAGAGAGAGACAGGGAGACAGACAGACAGACAGACAGCGAGACACAGAGAGAGAGAGAGAGAGAGAGAGAGAGATGACTCGTAGCATCCTGTACACGCACAATCAAAGATATTCAGTCACACAGGTACATGCTGTCAGAGAAAGGGATGGAAGGGGGTTATAACTGAAGACAGGCGAAAGGGACGGAGTGGGGGGGAGGGGGAGTGAGGGGGGTGGGGGGTAGTGGGAGAGTAGTGGGGTAGTGAGGCTATTGAAAGTAAAACTTTTTTATTTTCCTTCACTAATTGCAAATTAAACCTTCTGAAATCACTATTAAAAAGGTATGGGTCGTGCATGACCCACATGAGCTTTCGAGAGGTGACCACGTTTTTTCCTCTTTAAACAGCATGGGTCATACACGACCCACACAAGCGCCCGTGTGTAGTTAAAACGCCACCTTTAATTACTCATTAATTAATTACTGATTTTTTTTTCTTCATTTTTTGGCAAAAGTTGGCCTTTTAGGTGTAGGAAGCATTTCTGAAATTTCGTAGAAAAATATTAAGAATTGGCTGAGATATTTGCGTTTTTGTACCCTTCTGTGTCGTGTACGACCCACGATAGCCAGCGAAGGTTAACACTGAAAAAACAAACATACTTTTTTTTCTTTTCTTTTTTTTTAAGATCTCAAAGAATAATGAATCAAACTGAAATTTTAAACACAGAAGATATGCAATATAACAGAATGCTTAAGGGGATTTAATGCATACCTAAAATTTGAAGCAAATAAACAAATCAAATATTGAGAAACAAACTGAAATCTGGGACTGTCTTTTTCCTTCTTTCCACCTCCATCAGATAGAATCATAGATGGTGTGGGTGTCATATTCTGTTTTTGGACATGAGAAATAACAATTTATTTGATATTAGCTAGTCAAGGTCCTATGGACAGAGTACTTGTACATGACTTTAAAAACCCTTGGCAAAATATATATTATACCTGTACATAAGCGATCTGTGGCAATTCAACTCTGTCGAAAATTCACTTTGATAGGCAAACACACACACACACAACACGCACGCACGCACGCGCGCACACACACACACACACAGACAGGGGGAGGGGTGTTGTATAGTTCTCACAACACTCTGAAACAGCAGTCCCAATGTCACACTGAAATCCTTTGCCACAAGAATGTAACATAAAGTAATAAAGCATGCAGCCCTAAAACACAAATCTTTTCTGATGGAAAATCATCAGTCATAACAAATACACAGTGTTAGAAGGTCCATTTGATTTACACTCTTCCTAGAGGTTACCAACGATTTACAGAGATCATATCCTTTGACACACAACTGACAGACACAGAGAAATCTAGTGAACAGTTTTCTTGCATGGTGCCCAAACGACTGTTCATAGAGTTGAGGTAGAAGAAAGAGAAGAATAGGATATAAATAAATCAAAAATACGTCTTTCCCATCCCAAACTTGCCTTTTAGAATCAGTTCAGACAATAAGTTAAAAAGACTTAAAAAATGAAAGATACAAAAGAGAACAAACAAAGAATTAAATAAGGTAAGAAAAGAAAAAAGAGAGGAAGAGAAAAAAGGGGGAAAAAAAACAAAAACAACCAAACAAAGGCACAGCACCTCTCAACCCAAATGACTGTATGCATGGTTTACATAAGTGGACAAATCTGAATTTTCTCTCAGAACTCAGAACCCCTCTGAAGAAATCAAGCCCTTGAAGAAACTAGCCATCATTTTCCAGCCAACCCTCTGTCCCCTTTCCCTCCCCTAAAGTTGAATTTCAAAACACACCCTGACTGCACACTTCTTGTGGCTGGTGTGGCATTGGCTTCCAGAATGTCTTCATCACATTCATTGTCTCCAACAACATCATAATCAGATTCTTCATCCGCTTCAAGTCTTGCCCGTTTACTGGAATTCTGTTCCTTTTCTTCAGCTCCCTCATTGTAAAGTTCGTTTTCATGGTGTCTTTCCAATTTACTTGAACCAAAGCGACCTCTCTTAGCTTTTCTACCAGCTGTTTTCTTCTGGCTTCGAACACTGGAGCTGTAAGTACTGTCCGAGTAAGGTGCATCATCATCAAAAGGTACAGCACCTGATTTCTCTGTTCCTGCATGCTTCTGAGCAAGAAACCTGTCTCTTCCATGCCTTTTGAAGCCTTTTCTTGAGGTATTTGGCCTTTTTGATTCTTTTTTTATTTGAACATGCTTGGTTCTGGATGTGCTGTAACACTGAACACTGTGAGAATCTTCTGCAGCTGTCAGTGGCTTGTCCTGATTCTTCACCAAAACTTTCTTACCCAGACGCTCCACCTGGTTCAAGGTGTGTCTCATCAGCTCAACAGGATCTTGACTGATGCTGCTCGGTGGCATGGGAAACACCCTCTCCACCAGTTCCCTTCCCCTGCGAGACGGAAAGTTCTTGATTTTGTGCACGCCCCTCAGGTGGGTCCTGAGATGGGTGGACTGTGTGAAGGTGGAGGGGCACTTGTGGCAGGCGAAGGGTCGCTCCCCTGTGTGCGTGCGCATGTGGGCCACCAGGGAGGAGCTGTAGGGGAACTGCAGGCCACAGATGTGGCATCTGAACGGCCTGTGGCCAGAGTGAACCTTCTCGTGTTCCTGCAGAGCCTTCTTAGACTTGTACCTGGCCTTGCAGACTGTGCAGTGGAACGCTCTCTTGTCAGAGTGTGTGTCCAAGTGCTTCTTGATGTAGAAACGGTTGAACTGGCGGTGACAGATGGGGCAGGTGTAGGGTTTGTCCTCGTAGTGTCGGCTCAGGTGCGTGGCCAGGTGCGAGGACCAGCCGAAACGTTTCCCACACACGGGACACTCGTGCGGCTTCTCCTTCAGATGGACGAAGCGATAGTGTGATGTCAATACACTTTTGTAGGCAAAGTCGGCGCCACAGACAGAGCACACATGCTCCCGAAGTCCACTGTGAACCTTGTAGTGCTGGGTTCTGGCAGACTTGGTTTTGTAGGTTTTCCCACACACCTCGCATTCCCAGGGACGACTGCCGTCATGTGGTCGCCTGCCAACAAGACTGGATGTGACTGTGGATACAGCAGCATCTTGGAGGAGCTTAAGAAACAGAAAGAAACCAAACAGTTTGAATAAAAAACATTCATATTGTACAGACACATTAAGTGATTAACATACCTACACTAACAGTTCATGGAGAACAGCAATTGTTAGGTGAACTAACACTGAATGTCTTACAGATCTTAAACCAGCAAGTGAGTTCCCCTTGTACAGCTTGAAGAGAGTATACACTTAAATATCCGAAGTAAGTCACCTGACATTATATATACATGCATGAGAACAAAGATCACACACACACACACACGCGCGCACGGGCGCGCGCGCGCACGCACACATTCATATTAAGCTTTCTTGCTAGTTTATTTCAAAGGAATAATGAAAACAATTTAAAATAAATTAAGTGGTGACAACCGTGACCAGTTCAAAAAGTACTCAATTTACAATCAAAAACATATCATTGGAAGTGGAAGATATGCAATGAAACATAGGAAATGATGCAATATGTCACTGTTTATAGGACTGTCAAGTCTCAGGTTTATTTTCGGAGAGAACAAACTTAGATAAAATTTAATGAAATATGTAATCGCTCTTCACCATACTAGAGAGCATGGTGTATCAATTTGGGTTGTCTCACATTAACTGTCTCCAGTATGTCAATGAAAAAACAAGAAAGGCAACAAAAGATCTGTCATTATTATCATTTTTTTGTTCAAACAGGAACTTCTTTTGCTAAGCATGGAAGTTTTATTTATTGCAAACGTTTTGGTGTAGAGAGTAGAACATGGGAAATTACTCTGCTGGGGAAACTTAGTTTGCTTTAAACTGATCTTTCTCATCTTAAACATTACATTTTTAAATTATACTCAATACATAAAAAGCTTGGATTTTTTTGGATTTTTTTTTTTAAGTGCATCACAAGTGAGTCTTGAAGGCCTTGCCTCTCTTGTTTCAAAATGTAATGTTTAAGATGAGAAAGATCAGTTTAAAGCAAATTAACTCCACTAGCATTACAGAGTAATTTCCCTTTTTTTACTATCTGCACCAAAACGTTTGCAAAATAAATAAAACTTCCATGCTTAGCAAAAGAAGTTCCTGTTTGAACAAAAAATGATAATAATGACTGCTCTAGCTGTTGGGTCAGAATATCAGATCAAAGTGCCAAGTTTAGAGAATACAAAAAATATAAATATAACAGTAAATGCAGTTTGCATATAATTAGGCTTCATTCTTTTTTTTTTTTTTTGTGCCCATCCCAGAAGCGCAATATTGTTTTAAACAAGATGACTGGAAAGAACTGAATTTTTCCTATTTTTATGCCAAATTTGGTGTCAACTGACAAAGTAGTTGCAGAGAAAATGTCAATGTTAAAGTTTACCACGGACACACAGACACACACACAGACAACCGAACACCGGGTTAAAACATAGACTCACTTTGTTTACACAAGTGAGTCAACTAGGGTTATCAGATACCACCCAGCAGTACAAACTATTGGACGAACATCATACATTCAATGACATACAAGATACTGCAATAATGTGATACAATATCATAACGGGAGTGCCTTTACCTATATTAAGTCTGTACCACAACAAAGTTATTCTTCTGATAAAATGCTGTGTTACTGCTGCAGTGGTCATGTGATCAAAAGTGACCACACAAGCAACCCTCACATTTCAGAAATCAACTCGGTGGCTTCCCAGGAATAACAGATACAGGGCAACGTCTAGCTTGTCTTCAAAGATTCAATAATGGTTCTATGACAAAGTTTGGTTTTTCTACCACTTAAGGTTGCTGAGAAAATGCCAAATTTAAAGGTTACCACCGATGGACATAAACACACACACACAGACACACACATGCATATGGTCATAACACCAAAACAGATTGGGAAAAATGACTTATTCTGTATACATGTCAGTCAAAAGTTTATGAGAAACATGGATTCAGTACCTGTGGATCTGTCTTTAAATTCACCATCCCTGATACCAAAATTTGTGGCGGCAATTTCCTCAGCCTGACACCACAAGGTTGGATTCTAGACTCCTGCATAACAGATATCAAAGATTTAATTTAAAAAAAAAAAGAATTACCAACAACCAAAATTCATTTAAAAAAAAACAAACAAACAAAAAACAAAACCAAAAAAAATACTAACAACAACTGAAAACATACCAATTCTCTAAGAGCAATGAAAACAAACACAACAGAAAAAGAATTATGCTTCTCTCTCTCTCTCTCTGTGTTTGTATGTGTGTGTGTGTGTGTGTGTGTGTGGATTGTGTGTGTCAGTGTATGTGTGTGTGGGGTGGGTGTGTGTGTGCATGCATGCGCCCCTCTATGTGTGTATGTGTGTGTGTGCGCCCGCATGCGCACGTGCATGCGTGTGCAAAAAAAAAAAGACAAAAAAGACACAGACTAACCCACAGTGTGTAACCTCAAAATAATTAATTATAGAACTATTCAGTCAACAGACCCACATCAGACTGCACTATAAACTGCTCAGATCAATACTCACTGCACTCTTCTCTGGGAGGGTTTTGTCAGTCTTCACAGATGCGGTGGAGGCAGATGATGCGTTGGCCAAAAACATTTGTTCTCTTCCCCTTTCCCTCTGTCCCATCCTCTGGGAAAAATGGCTGGTGGAAGAGGATGAAGTGGCAGAAGACCTTGTACCAGTTTCTGTGAAAGTGGGAGTCTGACACAGAGTTTGTTGTGAAGCGGTACCAGGTTCAGGAATGGTTCTTTGCTGTGAACTTGTTCTGCTTGATGAGGATATGGCTGGTTGTTGCGAGTCCATGATGTCGAGAGGGTCAATGTCAGGGTAGTCACTATCCACTGGCTCGGTCTTGATATGAACATTGCGGAAAAGAGCAGTAGGGAAGGCTGAAGAATCTGACCTGAACGTAGACGCTGGCCTCTGGGTGTGACTGAGCGTGATCTGCCTCATGTCTTGCCTCACAGCACTGGTCAGGTTTTGCTGTTTGGCTTTTGCCTTTGGCTTTCTCCATTCTCCTTTGACCACAACGATCCGCACACGCCGTTTTTTCCCTTCCTTGTTGACAGTAGTGATGACATCTGACCTGCTACTGTCAGTGACTTTGGCAGTCTGCGAATGCTTGATAGACTTTTTGTTGAGAGAAGTCCTTTGTTCATTTTGCATCAGGGCTTGTTGATAGCCTGTGTCTAGTGGTTCATCTTTGACCCTCACTGAAGATAGTTCTGAGTCTGCTGTTACAGGACTTGATTCATTGTGAGCATTTCCTGTTGGAACAACTGACAACTTAGATGAGTGACAAGACTGAATAATCTCACCATCCATTGCAGCAGAAGTGTCTGGCAGAGTTTCCATGGAGTTTTCAATGAAGTGATCTGTGGCACATTTTTCTGATGAAAGGTGTGATTGAACTGTGTGTCCCTGACCAGTGTCATATTCAGCGACAGCAGTGGCAGGCATTTGATCTTCTGCTTCATCACCTGTAGACAGGACAGGTGTAATCTGCACACTGTCTACATCTGCACATGATGTAATATTGTCAGATGACTGACAAGTGACGGGCATTTGGTCTTCTGCTGCATCACCTGTAGACAGGACAGGTGTGATCTGCACACTGTTCACATCTGCACATGAAGTAATGCTGTCAGATGATTCACTAACTGTTAACAGGGGAATACCATCTCCAGGTGATGAACCGTTCAGTGATACAAATACACTGTGAACCTGAACATTGTGACTGGGAACTGGATTTACAGCTGCATGATCAGTCTGCTTATTACTGTTAGCAATGTCATGCGAACCATTTTCTGTGAGAACTGCCACTGTTGCACTGTGGTCATCATTATGAGGAACTGCAGGCTGAACAAGGCCGGTGGGTCCAAGCATGGATGGTGTCTGCTCCTGCTGATTTCTGATCCTGTCTCCACTTTCACAACATGTGTCACTCCCATGAACTGGAACATTAGAGACATCCCCAGATTCCTTTTCACCACTGCCAACATCTGATACACGGGCTGACTCTGAAAATGCTCCCATATGGTTATTTGGGTTTTGATCATCTGGTTTGGCTGAGCACAATGATTTTTGTTCTTCTCCTTGATCACTATAGGCAGCGTCAATCACTTCTTGTGTCGAAGAAATAGGATCTCTGCCACTGACAAGCGACATAGTGTCTCTGCCAGCATCACCTTTCCTGGCCTCAAGCAAATGACAAGAAACTTTTCCAAACTCTTGCTCTGGCTCGATGCTAGGAAGACTGCTTCTTGAAGCAACACTGTGAGAGTGAAAAGCCTCTTCTGTGAACAGTCTTTCATCTTCAGATTCCATGCTTTTGGAGTCTACTTTTTCATCAAGCAAGGAAACTGGAATGTTAACAAAGCTTCTTTAAAAAAAAAAAAGTTTTTTAAATTTTATTTTAAATAATACGGTAAGAAGTTGTATTACTAAACAGTGCACAGCCTTGATTTGACCACTGCACTGTTAGTGTTACACTGCAACACTTCACTTCTCTATGAACACCATGGGTCAGATATTTGCCATCTCTGTTAATACAGGCAGCTGACAAGAAATATCAACATCTGGAACAGAAACACAATCAAGGTGAAGTCAAAGTTCCTTTGCAAATCATTTGTGAGTTAGCTCTAACCTAAATGAAGACAGAAAAAACATCAAGCACTGCACACACACACACACACACACACACAGACTGATATACACACTGCACAGTGACTGATGTTATTAGTATCATGCGTCAAAAAAGATAAAGGATAACAATGTTCTGTAATTACTACCTGGTATCACTGTCATCACTACCTGTACTTTTTTCTCTCACTTTCTCAATTTACAGAGGTTGTTCTAAAATCTAATCGTCCTGAGGCAAAGCAGTATATTGAATAGCACATTTTTTGCTTGAAAATGGAAATTTTCTTTGTTACGAGGAATTCAAATGTAAATATAATGTTGACCTAAATTTTTATTTTAAGTCAGCAATAAAAGAGTATATTTGAAAAATACAAAAATAACTATAGAAATTTTAAAATGTTTTTTGACAGGCACAATTGCCAAGTGGTTACAGCATTGGACTTTCAATTTGAGGGTCCCAGGTTTGAATCTCGGTAATGGTGCCTGGTGGGTAAAGGGTGGAGATTTTTCCGATCTCCCAGGTCAACATATGTGCAGACCTGCTTGTGCCTGAACCCCCTTCATGTGTATACAAAAGCAGAAGATCAAATACCCACGTTAATGATCCTGCAATCCACGACAGTGGGTGGGTTGTGGAAACAAGAACATATCCAGCATGCACCCACCCCCACCCCCCTGAAGACGGAGATGGTTGTCTACATGGTGGGGTAAAAACAGTCATACACATAAAAGCCCACTCATGTTCGTATGAGTGAACGTGGGAGTTGCAGCCTACAAAAGAAGAAGAAGAAGAAATGTTTGAACATAACTAAATTGTTCAATAAGTTAACATCTGTATCTAAAGGCTCAAACTTGTATCATGACATACTGATTGACAATGGTATCCATCCACAATGCTGTTTACATTTGGATGAAAAACTTCATCAATTAATGTTGTAAGTGATTGGAAAATGTTTTCTATATCATGGCATATGAATTTTTTTAATTTATTATTAGTAAGATTTTTTTTAATGTAAAACTGAAATGGTTTCAGTTGAGAATCAATCACAAATGTCTGGGAACAAATGTTATATTAAAAGAGGTGGGGGTAATATACAGTGGTCTATGCAGTTTTTGTAATAAAATGAAAGACAGTATAAAACATATGCTATGGCAGCGCATTACTCAACGTTTCTGGCATGCAATTATGAATATAATGAATAATGAATGAAAGATATCAAACATATTCAGAATCTGAATATAACTGAGCAACTTGTCATTCTTGGTCTTGAAAAAATATAGCCATTGATCCTACCTTTTACTTCATCTTATTGCTTGCTTAACACAACAGTACTTGTACCTATGCAAGTTAAACAAAACTATGCCGTTCTGCAAAGATTTAATAATAACTAGAATATAGATATACAACAGAAGAGTTTATAGCCTAGAAAAAACTTTTTTCAGGATCATTTTATTACAATTATGGTTTCTATATAGATACAAAATAAAGTAAGGAATATTTATCTATCTATCCATGTATCTATCTATATTCTTTTCTTTTTTTTAATACATTTAGTGTATTTTATTACTATTTTCTTTAAATAACAATTTTGATATACCCTAGTTTCTCTTGTTTCCTTCATACATTATTACTATTTTTTTCTACTTTTCGTTATCATAAATGTTTCCATGTCTGTTGTAATGTCCAGATGAATATTTAAACAAAAATGTAAAATATATTCAAAATGAGAGCACATCATTCTGCAAAAGTTTCTTTGTGCCAACGCCCCTTGGTGGCACGACTCTGTGGCATCTCTTTATTCCTCTGTGTACATGGACCTAAAACAGCACTTTCAGCTCTTGGTATAAGTTTATAGAGCTCTCTTGGCTGATAAGTGGACTCAGGTAATTTTCTTAGTTCTTAACTTCTTTCTGCATTCATGGGCCACAACTTCAAAATACACTTGAATTCATCTATGACTACGGTTTTATGTATATAACTGTTTTTATCCTGTGTTACTACGCAGCTATACTGCATTTTTTTAGGGTATACACATTGGGTATATTTGTGGTGGTGTTTCCATAACTAAATACTGACATGGATTACAGGAACATTAATAAGCACACTTGATTTCTGCATGTATATATACAGACATAAAGGGAGCTACAGCACTTACAGATTGGCATATATGCAAACACACCTGGGACATTTAAAATATCCATCCATAACCCACCAGATGCTGATACCGGGACTGAATCCTGAACCCTCAGATTAAAAGTCCAAAAATGTAACCACTCACCTATTGCACATGTCAACTTATGTAATACTATACCATGTGTGCATGTGTGTGTATACTGCAATTGTGTCACTGTCATGGATCTATCCATTGTGTTTTTTCTACCTGTGTATTGGTTTGCCTGTTGATCTGTTCTGTAAGTGTTTTAGATGGTCTGGTTGTTTGAGCTGTGTGGCTCAAAGTCTGTTTGGTTGATATCTTTTTGATTTTTCTTCACCACAGAAGTAACTATCATTTTAGATGTCTGGATCTGTGGCCCACGCCGTATGCCAGTCTCTAAGCTGGTCTAATTGTGTGCATGTGCATAATGCCTTGACCTCCTATTCATACTTCTACTATATTCCAAAGAACAGAACAAGCATGACCTAAGCACGGATCCCTGTGAATGCCTGTTGTCACTGTCACGCACTGGATTGTGCCTCATTAACAGCATGTCATATAGCAGGGTATCTGCTATTCATTGAAATGCACTCTATCAAACACCGTCGTGGTCCACATGCAATCTGAGGGGGTGTCCGCCGTGGTTGTCAAATGCGCTTGTTAAATCCATTCTAAAAATAGGACTAAAAAGACACATGCAGGAGTGTTTCTATTCCATTTCGACCGAATATTCTGACTATAATGTGATCGATCCTTCTGATCGATGCACCCTGACAAATTTATAAGCAACAAAGACAAAAACAATAACTCACTTGTTTGCTGAAAGCATCCTCCCCTAGAGAGCAATGATCTGCAAACGTAAAATGGCGTAACTTCCTGTCACCTTTTGTTTTTGTTTTTATTTTGCTTTTTTCGAATGAAGTTAAATTCCAGTCTTTATGAAAGCAAGAAAAATCAAACATGTAATTTTGGGCCTTCTCCAAATGAGACGACGTGAACGAAGCTGTGATCTGCTGGCTCTTTGGTTGATAAATTTACGAAGCTAAAACTGCTAGGTCTTCAGAATTGGCGTCTGCAACAGCGGCACATGCCAATGCGGATGTGTGTGTAAGCATCGGCTTGAAGACTAGGATTCATTGATTCACATCGATTCACATCACCTGTCCGGAACTAGGTATGGGTCAGTCGGTCGGCCTGAGTCCGTGTAAGACCACAGCCGCACTGACCTTGTTAGTCAATAATGATTATAACTGTCTTACATACACAATGTACACGGTCGGATACCTGGAAGTAAATTACATTCATTCAAGCTTATATCTTGCTTACACACATTGTTTTGGTATTCTGTTGCACCCAAAGCGCCTGATTTGACATACAGACAGCTTTTGTGAAGAGTTTTAAGTTTAGTGCGGTCACAAACTACAACCTCTTTGATAAGACTGTGCATCACTGGTCCAGTCAAATTGATAACAGTTGATAAGCTGCTGCTGCTGCTGACTGCAACATGCTGTTTTTCACCAAACTATTAGGTAGACATACTCTGCAGGGTATTTCATGTTTCCACAACCTATGGAACTCTGACATAGATTAAAGGATATTCAACATGCATAAAAAAACACAAAAAAACTTGATGTTTTGTATACATCATGTGTATGTACACAGATGAAGGGGTTTCAGACAATATCTAATATAGCAGGTCTGCATACATGTTGACCTGGAACGTCAGAAATATCTCCATTCTGAGCCCTCCAGATGCAGTCTGGATTTTACCAGGGACCCGAGGATTGAAAGTCCAGTACTCTCATCACTTGATCGGCTATTAATTACGTCCAACACCCATGAATCTGAAAGCCCTGTGCCCATAGCACATGCATGATCGGCATGCCTTTAGTTTTAGGGATGGAATATATACAACAGCATACTTATTAAAGCAGAGTGGTATTCAGGCAACTGCACACAAAGGTTGGGACACAATTCCTCCCCCCTCCTCACTCCCCATACCATCTGTATCACTGTTGCCCTCTCTTTCTCCTTTATCTACTAAATCTGTGCGTGTATCTTGTGTGTGTGTGTGTGTGTGTGCTCTCGGGTACATACATGCTTGTAACGCTTTCCCATTTTAACTGTTTATGTGCAGGAAAATTGTGGGCGCAAAAGTATGGAGCAAAAAGCGGTGTCAGAGAGGTTTTCTACCAACACAACATGGGAACTGAACTTTGACTTCCACGCTTTCCAGCGGTGGCGTCATGTGGGTCTGACATGCCATTTGACAAGTGACACAGAAATTGCTTGCTTTTTGCTGCTTCAGTTAGTTGGGGTTTTGTTTCCATGCTTTCTTTTGTTTTGTTTTTGATGTTATATGTATCATCAGATTTTCTCTCTCTTTCTCTTTCTTTTAAATGTGTTTTGATTTTGGAACATACAGATTTTCTTAAATTTACCTTTTTAAACATATTTCTTTGAGTCACTGAATGAGCTTTTAGTATGTTTCAATTTTGATTGTTGGCTTGAATTTTTATATGTTGATTTTTTCTTCTTTTTTTGTAATCATAAGTCTTAGAGCTTTCAGTTGCAGATTTTGTTTATGGATTTGTTTTCTTTTACATGCAGTAAGTTGTGGCATTCTGTGTTGCTTGCCATCACATCATCCCTGATTGTCTTATAATCATCACATCACCTTGTTGTTATGCAGTGTAATTTTGTAATGTAATTTTGTGGAGTATAAAGAATTACAGTATATAATATTGTACATTGTACAATGCTTGGCCTTATTTTCTTTTAATTGATATTATTATTGTTTTGTGGAGGGTTTTTTTTTTCATGTAGACTTTGGAGGGGCAGTATATATATGACCTACTGTCAGGGATTTGCACTTTTCATTTTACCTTTGTGTCACAATTTTTTTGGTAAAGTTATTTATTCTGATTCTGAAATAATTTCTTAATCATTTAATGAATAATGAATGAAATTATGATTTTTTACTTATGTAGACAGTTTCCCATGTAAAGTTTAAAAAGTCTGTGTGTGTGTGTGTGTGTGTGTGTGTGTGTGACAGCTTTGAGAAAACGTACAGGAATGGCAGTGATCAATTTTCACATGCAAAGTGCAGTCGATGTCAGTCGCTGCTGTCCTGTGCCAAGTGTGACACAGAAAGGTGCTCAGCAGACCTGCAGTCATACACTGCAGAGGCCGGGACAAACAAAAAGGTGAAAGAAGAAGTCCAAGATCCACAGATTCCACAGAGTTCTCCATTTGGAAATGAAGCTCAGGTGAGCAGCGATTGTGTCTTCGGTTGATATTTTGGAGGGTGGCGCTGTTTGAGGCACAATGACGGAGTAGGCATGGGACTTCTGATGTAGTGTTCACTAGTGATCAGTGTTTGAGGCTGTTTGGCATGGTGTGTCCTCGGGAAAGGCACATTACTCTTATTTTACTCACTCCTTCCAGGTGTGAATACCCAAAATTTGGTCAGGGAAGGTTAAAGCTGCAGGAAAGGATCAGGGTCCCACCTTCCTGTGCCAAGCCCTAGACACAGTGGATATGAATTCACTGCACCTATGGCTGTAAGAGACTATGGAACTTTAAACCTTTTACTCTTTGACTGAATTTTGTAATATTACTTTGCCCCACTTCCATACTTTCCCCCTATTCATCTGTAATTCTGTGTAGTCATTCTCAAAGGACAAATTTGCTCTGAATTAAGTCTGTATCAGTGAACATTACCAAAAAATTTATCTGAATCCCAAATCAGTGCACTTTAGGTGAGTTATTTATAGTATGATTATGTGTGGGTTTTTTTATTATATTTAATAGTCATGACCGACTGTGGCCATCAGATCACCAGAGGAGGCAGTTGCTGTCCCTAATATGTGGGCTAGAATTTGATTACAGAGGAGAGTGTCTTGTCCAAGTTCATCCCCAGTCTCTTGACCAAAAGGGCTCTTGGACAGTAAGCATTGGGATGGTTTCCAAAGGCCATCTTGCCCCCAAGGCTGCAGTATTAAGAGTGGTGCAATCATGCCTCCTTATTTGAGATATGTTTATGTGGCAGTCCTTCACTTCAAGTGGAAATTGACTTCGGAACACTGACAAACGATGTAGTTATTTTTCAAAATAAATTCATCAACCCTGTTATCTTCTTTATCACTGTTCTCATGTTCCTTGCTGTTTGTTCGTTCTAAATTTCATTGTCTTTTATCCAAAGCTTTATGTGTTTCCATTACAAACAAAAGAAAAAAAACCTCAAAAAGAGACAAAAATAGTACTTTCATTTTTTCAGATGTGGTGCCAATGTTTCCTTTATTATGTTTCCTGCATTGTTTTCAGTATTGTGCTTGCATGGCTGCAAAATACATGTCAAAGATTTGATTATTATTCTGATAATTATTAGTGCTGCACAAATCTAACAGTGTTTGTTTATCATGTTGCAGGAGAAGCAGCAGAAAGGAAAGACAAAGAAGACAAAGAAATCCTGTGTTTGTTCTGTCTGTGGTTCTTCCTTTACACGGGCTGCTTCCTTGAAGGTGCATATGCGAAAACACACAGGTATAACTATGAACTAGTGGCTTGGAAGGAAGGGAGGGAATTGTTGGTTGGGGGCTGGAAGGGGGTGTATGGGGAGATTTGGTGGGGGGAGAGTAGGGAGCAGTAGGGGAAGTCATATCAGCTGTGGACACATTTTGCACAGTGACTTTAATTATATACTTTGATGCATGTGTGTGTGTGTGTGTGTGTGTGTGTGTGTGTTTAATTATTTACTTTTATATGTGCCTGTGTTTAATTGAGTACTTTGATGTGCATGTTTTAAATTATGTAGTTTGATATTTGTGTGTGTGTGTGTGTTTTTTATGTGTGTGTAAACGTGTGTCCATGCACATTTAAATTCTTAAAAACTATTATTCTAATGACCACTTTCACAACAACACCACTCAAATCACAGTCACACCAACATTCCAGGAGAAAGACCCTACATCTGCAGCACGTGTGGAGCAAGCTTCCCCCACTCCCACAGTCTCAGCATCCACCGGCGGTCCCACACCGGCCACAAGCCCTACGTCTGTGAGCAGTGTGGAATGGCCTTCGCTGTCGGCTCTGTGCTGAAGCAGCACATGGTTCAGCATAGGGGAGAGAAACCCTACAAGTGTCAGCTGTGTCCCTCTGCTTTCACCCAGAGCACGAAACTGACCATCCACATGAGGAAGCACACAGGTGTGTTGTTGGTATCTTTTGTGTTGCATTGTGTTGTGTTGTATTGTTTAGTGTAGTGTTGTATAGTGTTGTACCTTCACCCACAGCACTAAGCTGACCATCCACATGAGGAAACACACAGGTGTGTTGTTGGTATCTTTTGTGTTGCATTGCGTTGTGTTGTATTGTTTAGTGTAGTGTTGTATAGTGTTGTACCTTCACCCACAGCACTAAGCTGACATCCACATGAGGAAACACACAGGTGTGTATGACATGTATTGTATCATATTGTGTTGTACCTTCACCTGTAACACAAAGCTCACCAACCACCTGAGGAAGTACACAGGTGTGTAGTCCGTATCTTTTGTGTTGTGTTGTATTGAGCTGTGTTGCGTTCTGTTGTATTGTGTTGTACATTCACCCGGAGCTCAAAGCTGACCATCCACAGGAGGAAGCACACAGGTGTATTGTTTGTATCTTTTGTGTTGTGTTGTATTGTATTTTGTTGTTCTGTTGTGTTTTGTGTTGTGTTGTCTAGTGTTGTGTAGTGTTGAACCCTCACCCAGAGCACAAAGCTGAGCAGCCACATGAGGAAGCATACAGGTGTGTACCTGATATCTATTGTGTTGTGTTGTATTGTATTGCATTGTATTGTACTTACTCATGGTCAGGTCAGGTCATTAGATCTGCTACTGGTAACCTGTAATCCAGTACAACCTGTTAAGGGTCGGGGTGCCGGTGACTAAACTGGCACTCCCACCGCTCCCTTCTGGGACTGGTGAGGCGGGTGGCTAGACACCCTTATGGAATTAAAAACTTACTGCACTGAGCTAGTTTTTGCCACAAAAGATGTCTGTGTGAAATTCAGGCTGGTAGTATTAGCCACAGGAGGATGAAGTGGAGTGCAGCACAACATAGCATATTCCAGTATGAAAGAGTACAATGAAGCAACAACAAAACTAAATACAGTAATTTACATTACCTATGCAAGTGTGTGTTTTAGCTAATTGCAGTGTCCTCTTTGTTTTGTGTGAGTGTGTGCTTGTGAATTTATAATACACTGTAGAGCGTGGCATTGCAGATTGCATTTTTTTTCTCTGCTCTTTGTGTGTGTGTGTGTGATGGGGTGTGGGGGAGGGGTACAGATGTTATCTGTTGCATGTTTCTAAAACAGAGTTCACAAGGACCACACAGAAAGTTGTCCAGTTGTCTTGGGGGTATGGTGAAATGTTTTTGGCAAACAGCAGTGAATGCAGCCAGTGTAATGAGTACCACTCATCGCCATGGTGCTTTCTTGTCGATGCTCTTCCTTTTTTTTTTTTAACCATGAAAAACCACACCTATCATTTATAAAACACTGAATCACTGGCATGTGTGTGTGTGAAACAGCTGTTCATGTAACAATATTCAGTGGGAGACTACTAGTGTACCACATTCTGCCAGCATAACTTAAATCATCTCTCTTTTTTTTAATTTAATTTATCTATTGTTTTTAAACATTTTTGAAAAATATACATGCTTTTATTATGTGTTTTGTTGGGGTTTTTTTGTTTTGTTTTTTGTCAAGTGTAAAGAACATGTACAGAAAATTCTAGAACATTCTCTCTTTTTTTTTTTTTTTTTTTAAGTTTGCCAAAACACACCTGCTTTTAAGTAGCCTTTCTGTTAAGTGAATAGATGATGATGATGACATGGACACTAAAATAGCGCTAATCTTCAATTAGAGACCAAACTCTAGTGCTTTACAAACAGGAAGTCATTTGCACAACAAGCTGCCTACCTGGTTAGAGCCAACTGACAGCTGCCATTGGGCGCTTTGTTTCCTGTGTCATTCAATCAGGTTTCAGTCATACACACACACTGTCACATAGACATTTAATATTTTTACAAGTATGACTGTCTTGTTTATTCACCCCACCGTGAAGGCAGCCATACTCTGTTTTCATGGGTGTGCATGCTGGGTATGTTCTTGTTTCCATAACCCACCGAAACCTAACATGCATCTTTAACATGTGTATTTGAACTTACGCATGAATATAATATGGACACAGAAATTCTAAGTATGTTCATCCATGCACAAACGCTTTGTTTCCAGGGGTTCGTCCATACCAGTGTGAATACTGCGGAGCAGCCTTCACTCACAGCACCCGACTTAAGATCCACCTGCGTTCGCACAGCGGCCACCGGCCCTACACATGCCCGCACTGCCAAAAAAGCTTCAGGCAGTCAGCCCACCTGACTGTACACAAACGCATCCACACGGGGGACAAACCTTTCAAGTGCAGGGACTGTGGTGCCGCCTTTCTGGACTCAACACACCTGCGGCGCCATGAACGCACGCATGTTGTGGGAAAGGAAGCCTTCGTCTGCCAACAGTGTGGCGCCTCTTACACCTCTGCCTCTGCTTTGCACAAGCATGCGTGTTCTCATGTGGATGGTGAACTATCTCACAGATCGTCAGCTGTTTTGTGACGTTTAGCTCAGGCTTTTGTGTGTGTGTGTTGTGTGTGTGTGTGTGTGTGTGTGTTTGCAATAAGAAAATGTCAAGAATACACCTTTTCTGTAGTCTTGTTTTGTCCATGTTTGCCAGATTCCAAAGTCTGGCCATAGTGTCTATCTCTTTTACTGTGTGAGATGAAGAGGAGAGAAACAGATTGGCTTTGAGTGGGTGATACATTGAATCTTCTTGTTCAGAAGTACACCTAATATGCCTGGTCAGTATTTTTACATTGTTTATAAAAATGGAGAGAGAGACAGATGGACAGAGACAGACAGACAGAGATATATTTTTTATACATACTTCACTCTGATTAATGTAAATGATTATCTTGACATGCACCGATTGTCAAAATGTTCATTAATTATTAAATTATTTACCACATTCTTTTTACAGTGTCTGAAGTCTATGCTTTTCTACTCAAAATTGCACACATGTACACACACACACACACACACATACATATATATATATATATATATAGAGAGAGAGAGAGAGAGATGCCTACATATTTTACACATTCATACATACATACACACTCACACACACCTGTTAACTTAAATATATTTTTTTTGGTGATTGATGATGGCCCAGAACAAAAGTACAAAAATATAAAAAATATACATCATTTACACATGGCCACGGAAACACAGATCATGATCAAACTAGGCTGTAAAAGACTGTGTGGGTACACTCTCTCCATACGAACGGCGAAAGAGACGACGTTAACAGCGTTTCACCCCAATTACCATCATCAAAATATTGCAAGCGGAAGGCTCTTATACTGAAGAGGTGAATGTTGACAAAGAATACCACAATTCTGACGACTGAAGCTAAAGGTTGGGTCATTCAGACACCCACTGGACATCCGAGGGGTCTGTGTAGAGGAGAAAAGAGGATTGGCCGTACTGTGTGGGTTAAAGATCCCATAGCCTTTCGCAGCCATCAGGACATTACATTCCTATCCACTGTGTCTAGGGCTCAGCATAGGAAGGCGGGGCTCAATCCTCTCCTTCCGCTGCTTTAACCTTCCCCAACACAGTCAGGTTTCACAACTGGGTGGAGTGAGGAAAATCAGAGTGAAGTGCCTTTCCCAAGGACACAACACCATGCTGAAACAGGGCCTTGAACTCTGATCACTGGTGAACACCGGATCAGAAGTCGCACACCTAACCGATTCTGCCATGGCACCACTGTGTGGGTGGTGTGACCTATTTGTGTCTGGCATGGGGTGGTACTACCTATTTGTGTCTGGTATGGGGTGGTACTACCTATTTGTGTCTGGTATGGGGTGGTGTAACCTATTTGTGTCTGGTATGGGGTGGTGTAACCTATTTGTGTCTGGTATGGGGTGGTACTACCTATTTGTGTCTGGCATGGGGTGGTGTAACCTATTTGTGTCTGGCATGTGGTGGTGTATCCTATTTGTGTCTGGTATGGGGTGGTGTAACCTATTTGTGTCTGGCGTGGGGTGGTGTAACCTATTTGTGTCTGGTATGGGGTGGTGTAACCTATTTGTGTCTGGCATGGGGTGGTGTAACCTATTTGTGTCTGGCATGGGGTGGTGTAACCTATTTGTGTCTGGCATGTGGTGGTGTATCCTATTTGTGTCTGGTATGGGGTGGTGTATCCTATTTGTGTCTGGCGTGGGGTGGTACTACCTATTGGCAACATATTTGTGTCTGGCATGGGATGGTTTAACTTATTTGTGTCTGGTATGAAGTGGTGTAACCTATTTGTATCTGTGATGGGGTGGTGTATTCTATTTGTGTCTGGCATGGGGTGGTCTAACCTATTTGTGTCTGCCATGGGGTGGTACTACCTATTGGCAACCTGTTTGTGTCTGGTATGGGATGGTGCATTCTATTCATGTCTGGCGTGGGGTGGTGTAACCTATTTGTGTTTGCCATGGGGTGGTACTACCTATTGGCAACCTATTTGTGTCTGGCAAGGGGTGGTGTTACCTAATGGCAAAGGTTGGTTCTACCTGTTTTTGTTTGGCATGTACATGTGAGGTCAGTTTACTGGAAGGCACAAAGGCAGAGTTGACACTGGTATGGTCTTTCCCCCACGTGCATGCTAAGATGGACAGTGAGGCCGCTGGAGTGTCTGAACACCGACAGACAGCGGGGACAGGAGAAGGGTTTCTCTCCACTGTGGATCCTCCTGTAATTCTTCAGGTCCCCAGGCTGGGCAAAAGCAGCAAAAGACTCCCCACAAGCGAATGGCTCCCCAGTGTGCATATGAATGTGCCATGCAAAGCTGCTCACAGGTGTAGCGTTTGACTTGCTGCACCCACCAATGCTGTGGCAGAGGGAGTGAGTTTTCAGGTTCTGAGCGTGACTAAAACTGGCGCCACATTCACTGCAGGCGAACGCCCGAGTGTCGGAATGCAGCCACTGATGCTGTGCCAGGTGACTTCTTGAGGTGAAAGATTGCCCATAATCGTGGTACAGGTAGGTCTTGAGGCCCTGATGGTGACCTGCCCCACAGGTGGCGCAGCCATACTACTTCCTGCCACTGTGTCCACAGCGATGACGAGCCAGGTTGCTGGGGTTAGCGAAGGACTGGCTGCACTGATGGCAAAGGAAGGGACGTTCACCTGGAAAGAAGATTTAACATTTTTTATTCATTATCAGCAGGAAACCTTTGTAATTCTTTGAAAAGATGAAAAAATGAAATGTGATTTCCAAGTACAATTTAATTTTTTACGGTTTTCCATCTAAGCTTCATGCTGCTTTAGGTAAGTGCAATTTTAAAGATTCAAAACACAATCTGAGATAGTTTTCAAAGTAGAAATATGATAAACAATGAAGAAGAAACTGTGTAAGCAGACTGCTAAGTTATGTCACTCCTTCACATATGAACATTTTGGAAACTGAAAAAAGCAAACTCCAATATGTTGGCAGCTTTTGGAGACAGAAACAAGAACAGTGCTCTGCAGACTGCCAAGTGTATGTCACTCCTTCTACAATATAACACTCCTTATTCATCAGACTGGAAATTATCTTCATCAAGAAGTTTCGGACTCGCATCATACAATCTTTCAGCCTACAACCAAGTCTGACGCATACATGAACATGACAAAAGTAACTATTAAAAAAAGAAAAGAAACGTAATACATATCAAGAAGGATAATAGCATGTATTGAAAGAAGACATAGGAACTTGATTTGTCACGCAGTGTAAGAGTTGTAAAACTGAAGCTATTATTATTTCTTCAAGCAGACTGTCTGTAAACAACTCCTTGTCTTCCTCTCTTAAAATTGGAGATTCAGATGTAGACTTTGTATCTTCAGTGAAAAATCTGGTTGTGACGTTTGATTCAAACCTCACAATGAAGAAACACGTGAACAATCTATGCAAGGCTGCATACTTTCAAATTTGAAAGATCAGTTCCATCCGACATCTCCTTACTACTCAAGCAACACAAACTCTGGTGTGCTCTCTTGTCTTGTCCAGACTAGATTACTGCAACTCACTCCTCATTGGTTGTCCTAGGTACTTTATACAAAAACTCCAGAAAGTTCAAAACGCAGGAGCAAGATTAATGTTTAGAACCAAACAGACTGACAATATCACTCATCTTCTGCGTTCTCTCCACTGGTTACCAATTTCTGCCCACATTCAGTATAAAGTTACAATTCTCACCTTCAACTCCATTTTGGGTGCTGCTCCTCAGTATCTGAGAGAATTGATTCAAACCTACACACCCGGTCGACAACTCAGATTATCTTCTGATTCACGGCAGCTACTTGCTCCCCGTGTTAAAAACTGATCCTTCAGTGATTCTTCCTTTTCTTATTCAGCTCTATATGTCTGGAACAGTTTACCTCACGATCTTCGCCACTCTCCTTCATTTCAATCTTTCAAAACTGGTCTGAAAACACATCTTTTTGAAAACACCTATCCATAGACCTTCCATACCTTTTCTGTTATAAGCCATGCAAACTCTCTCTTTCGTTGTGTGTGTGTGTGTGTGTGTGTGTGTGTGTGTGTAATTATGTAATATGCGTAGTCTCTGGATCTGTTTTATATTATTGTGTGCTAAATCATTATTTTTCTTCTTCTTTCTTTTGTGAGTTATTGCATGCATGTGTGTGTGTGTGTGTGTTTGATGTTTATTGTAAAGCGCTTTGAGCTCTCTTTAAGGGGGGAAAGCGCTCAACAAATGTCCATTATTATTATTATTATTATGTTCTGCACTAACATATTTTATAAGTAAGACAATTTAGAAATAATAAAAACTATAAATTTGTCATTGTAAATTCTGCAAAGGCAGGCTTAGTGGTTTGGTTGCGTTGGTTTTTTGTTGGTTTTTTTGAGTGCTGGAACAGCGCCATTAATGGTAGATTTCAAGTAGTGTTTCTTCTTATTCAGCCTGCCAATCTAACATGTCTATATTTCAAACGAATCCTTAAAAAAAGCATGCATCAAACATCACAATACATTACAATATATATCTACAATATTGTTGTGCAATATCTAATTGTCTCAATGCGCGCACATGTGTGTATGTGTGTTCGTTCCATAGTTTAAAAAAGGGCGGGGGGAGGGGGGGGGGGGCAAGGAGGGGAGGGAGGGAAGAGGAAAACAGGAAAGGTAGAAAACTACCAAAAGATGCATAACTAACATGCAGTTACATTTAACAGTAACAATTCAATAATAATAATGATAATAGTCAGAAACCATTAACACAATTCTGAAGTACATGTGTGTGTGTGTGTGTGTGTGTGTGTGTGTGTGTGGTTTGTTTTAGTATATCGTCAGCTACTGTGAGGTCTTATTTGACTTGTTTTAATGGTTTTTTTATGGTGCACATGTTCATTTTTATGTTGGTGTTTACAACGAGCTTGTGATTGCACACATTAATTTCCATGTGGATTAATAAAGTGTTTTTGAATTGAATTTGAATTGAACTGAATTGAATTTGAAATTGAATTACTCCTGTGACACACTTGGAGATCAGCGGTTGCAGTCCAGCTGGCAGGTGTCCTTGGTCATCCATCACCACCAGGTTTCCACACTGTTTCAGTTCCCTTCAGTTCAGTTTCTCAAGGAGAAACTGCGTTCAGACAAATCCATATTTGCATCACCACATCTACTCAGCAGATGCTTGACCAGCAGTATAACCCAACACTCTGAGTTGATCAGGCCTTGAGGGAAAATAAAGAAAATGAAGTAAAATAAGATACAAAGGTAAATGAATAGATGTATGCAATTCAATTAATGAGCTGAAAAATTGAAATTGTGAATAAAAAATAAAATGAAATATCAGATAAATGACAGAAATAGAATAGAATATAGAAAAAAAAATACAAACAACAATACTGATAAAATCAATAGTTAAATAAATAAATAAATAGATAAAACTATAAATTAAAAAAAAAACAACAACAAAAAACAACAAACAAAAAAAACACCCAAAACACAGGTTCACACACACACACACACACACACACACTCACACATACTGCCACATTGTTCTATTTTCTCCACAATAGATTTGTTTCAGATGCCTCATCATGTTACCAATGAAATCTGCTGTTTTCCTCCCATTTCTCAATTGCTTATCATTTCTTTCGTTTTTTTTGTTTTTTGTTTTTTTGTTCACTCCATATGTCACCATTTCCTTCCATTGTACCATGTTTGTCCATGTATGGCATGAGTTTTTGTTGAACATATTGTTATCATTAATATTCATTTAGCTTTTGAAACCTGCTGAACGTACAAACATGTGGGTACATTTATGTATAGAATATATGCGTATGAATATTGTATCTTTTGATACATGTGCATGTAATTTGTGTACATAGCTACATGTATAAGTAAGATGCATATTTGTAACTTTGATATAGAGTATACATTAAAATACAGTATGTGAAAACACTCACATACCTAAATGCAAACATGTTTACACACACACACACACACACACACACACACACACACACCTAACAGACTCTTCTTCCCATTCTCCCCTATTGTTACTCTCTCTCTCTCCCTCTTTCACACACTCACAAACACACACACACACACTCACAGACACATTCACACACACACACATACACGCGCACACACACTCACAAACACCCACAAACTCACACACACACACACACACGTTCATCACACACCACTACATACACACCATTTGCTGGGCCAGACAGCATGCAGCACAAAACTGTGGCATCCCCACAAGAGAACTGTGACAGCCTGAGCCTGACAATGATGCTTTCTCTCCACTTCTGCATCTTTCATAGCTGAAAACAAAAACAGAGACTTATGTAGGAATCTTTCAGTTTGATGACACAGAATATTTCAGGTTTTCCAAAAAGGTATACATGTTCACTCACATTGAGCAGTGCATTTTGATTCCAGCACACATGGTGTTAAACATGAGGAGCCCAACTTGGCACTGTGTGTGCATGGGTGGGAAGCCATAACCATGCATGTACTGGTGGGAGAGCTTTTTTCTTCTTCAGCCGTAGTACCACTTGGAATTCAATGTTTAAAAAAAAAAAAATTCTTTATTTTCATTTTTTAAATTCAAGGTACTTATCTGTCTGTCACAGTCCTTCACTCACATCCTTTGAAATAAATCTAGAAATCATTCATGTAATCAATGGATCTATTTCTTCCTTGGGTTTTTGTGTGTATGTGCATGTATATATGTGTGTGTGTGTGTGTGTGTGTGTGTGTGTGTGTGTGTGTGTGTGTGTGTGTGTGTGTGATCTTGTGACATGAGTATGACATTTAATGTGAAGTGCTTTGAAGGTTTAAAAACACTAAACAAATGCACTGTTATTATTATCATTATCATAATTATAATTTAATGTAGTTTTTTGTTTGCAAATGCAACTTGAATAATTCTTCTAAAAAAGTATAAAAAGTACACACACAAATAAGGGATGGTTTTGGTGAGTGATGCCACAAGTTAACATACAGTTAAAACTGTATAAAATCTAAAGTTCATATCATTATTGAATTCACTTGTTGACTGCAGTGTGTGTGAGTGCGCATGTGTGCACTGTGTGTGTAACTGTGAAACGGAGAGAAGGTGTAAGATGGATAGAGAGGGAGAATGTATGAGTCTCTGTGTGAATGTGAGTGGGTGATCTAAAAATAGATATAAGCTCCATCTTTAAACAGCCAAAAGAACACTATCTTTGAACAGAAAAATAAAAACAATAGGAGTTTTGCTTTAACCCCTGTTGCAAGTTTAAATCACTCACATGGTGACACTCACATGCACTTGAGTATACGCTCATGCACAAACACACACACAACCACCCCAAGCACACACACACACACACACATGCACCAACATAAACTCACACACATGCACCTATACACTCATGCATGCACTCACTCCTCCACCTACCTCTCAAGCACATGTCCACACACACACACACATGCACCAACAGACACACACACACACACACACGCACACACCCCGTGCACACATCCACATACATCCAGTACACCATTCACACACAAACACACACATACACAGACACTCCCATACACATGCACACACACACACACACTCATCCACATTCACACACAGAGTTACTGACAGAGTGATGAGGGAAAGAGCAAGACTGGTGTTGGCACTAAGGTTCTGTTCCTGATGAAACCATTTCCACAGCATCGGTAAAGCAGAGAGTGATCATCTCAAAGGACACATCCTTTTCTAACTCCTCCATCGCTCTGTGGTGGTGTGTATTCGTCATCCTATCTCATTCCTATTCCTGCTGAAGGATGGAAGGGATTAACAAAAAAACAAAACAACCCCCCCCCCTCCTCCTCCGCCTTCCCAAATCTCTCTCTCTCTATATATATATATATATATAGAGAGAGAGAGATGTGGAGTGATGGCCTAGAGGTAACGCGTCCACCTAGGAAGCGAGAGAATCTGAACGCGCTGGTTCCAATCACGGCACAGCCCCCGAAATTTTCTCCCCCTCCACTAGACCCTGAGTGGTGGTCTGGACGCTAGTCATTCGGATGAGACGATAAACCGAGGTCCCGTGTGCAGCATGCACTTAGCGCACGTAAAAGAACCCACGGCAACAAAAGGGTTGTTCCTGGCAAAATTCTGTAGAGAAATCCACTTCGATAGGAAAAGCAAATAAAACTGCACACAGGAAAAAATACAAAAAAATGGGTGGCGCTGTAGTATGGTGACGCGCTCTCCCTGGGGAGAGCAGCCCGAATTTCACACAGAGAAATCTGTTGTGATAAAAAGAAATACAAATACAAATAATAAACTAAAGTGGTGTATGCGTGTTTGTGTGCGTGGTTAGACTCTAAAATGATTAACACCATAACTGCTACTGGGTGGTTAGACTTTGAGGAAGGTGGCAGAATGGTTAAGACGCTCAGATGCCAATTTCAGGAGTCTGTGAAGGTGTGGGCTTGAATCCCACTCTTGCCCTTTCTCCCAAGTTTGACTGGAAAATCAAACTGAGAGTCTAGGCTTTCGGATGAGACAGTAAACCAAGGTCCACAGTGCAGCATGCACTTGGTGCACTGAAAAAGAACCAGTGGCAACGAGAGTGTTGTCCTCTGGCAAAATTCTGTAGAAGAAATCCATTCTGATAGGTACACAAATATACAAGCAAGCACTCAAGGACAAAGTGTGATGGGTTATCATGCTGGTCAATGACGCAGTGACACCTCCTTGAGAGACTGAAACTGAAACTAACACCATGACTGCTACTGACGATTACACTTCTTAGTGAAGGGCTTGTCACTTTACCAAGATAAGATAGAGCTTACAGGTCACGATGTCAGTCACCAAAAATCTTAACTTGATCTCTTGGGATTGCATTATTTTTTTTATCAGGAAAGCCAGTGACACCATTGACAACACAAAAAGCATCAACTGCACTTCAACACAAAAAGTAATAATTGCACGTTATACTCATGCCACACAAATCTCATTTCACCAAGAATTGGCAGCCAAGGGGTTAAAGGTTAAAAGTCACACAGACTTTTACTGCCATACAAGCAGTGAATTCACTTTCACTGTGTCCATATTGGGCTCAGCATTGGAAGGCATGGCCCAATCCTCTGCTTTGAACCTCCCCCAACTGAAAGTAGGTGTCCATTCACAGCTGTGTGGAGCCGTGAGGAAAACTGGAGTGAAGTGCCATGCTGAAACAGGGTCTTGCAGTCTGATCACTGGTCGAAACTGGATCAGATCGAAGTCCATAGCCTTACACTAAGGAGTGGTTACACTGCATGTATTTTGGGTGTGCTGTACATTGTGGTGTGTGTACGTGTGGTATGTTTCAATGTATGCAGATGTGTGTGTTGTGTGTGTGTGTTTGTGTCAATGTGTGTGTGTGTGTGTGTGTGTGTGTGAGAGAGAGAGAGAGTGTGTGTGTGTGTGTGTGTGTGAGTGTCACTGGGATGTGTAAACATTTAGTGGTTTATGCTCGGTGTGAGTGAGTATACATACACTGTTCTCTTTGGGGGGGTGGGGTGTGTGTGTGTGTGTGTGCGTGTGGCTATGCTTGTGTGTGTGTGTGTGTGTGTGTGTGTGTGTGTGTGTGTATGGACAGGGACAGTATGACGGCAAGCTTTTGAATAGTCCTTGATAATAATTTGTTTCAAACCGTATTTTGGCAGACAGAGAGATAATGTGTGAACAATAAGATGCAGATGTTACTCCATGGCCTCCGTCTCTTCGGTTTAAAAAGGATCAGTGTCCTGAATTGTTTTGTTGGCCAAAGTTATTTTCGTACCCGTCCATTGGTCACAATTTACAGGTGTGACTTATCTCTTTCTTTTCCTGTGTCACTTATCACCACACCCGGTATTTGTTTTTCTGAAAATCAAGGATATTCCTTGCCTTCCACTCAAAAAGATTGTCTCACTCGCAAACAATGTTATGCACCCGTATTTGGATTATTCCTACGCGTGTTCAAGACTTTGGAACTCCTCCTTCCCACCCCCTCCTTTTGAAAATAAAAATTTCATTGTGTTTTCAGTAGTCTAAAGCAAACGAGTCTCCATTGGTTTTTCACCTGCTCACCAAAATGCACGCCAGGTGAAGACAAGCAGACTAAATATGACGAGTAGTGTGGGACTTTGTCGCCTGACGCAAAGGCAGGGGTGTTACAGGACAACGAGCAGAAGTTCACGGACCAATAAATTGGTTCGCAGTCCGTGGCAGAAGTCGCACAGGGTGTTTTGCATTGTTTTGTCTTTCAGTTGGTGAACATTGTCCTTACTTCATTTGTCAGGAACGTGTTGTCAAGTTTGGAATGGACCCAGGTACTTTTGCATCACAATTTTCTTTTTTCTCTCACCCGTTTTTATCGTCAATCTCTCTCTCTCTCTCTCACACACACACAGATCTCTCTGTGCTTGTGTGTGCGTGTGTGTGTGTGTGTGTGCGTGCGCTGGCGTGGGCATGTAGGTACCAAGCTTCACACATATTTAGACTGTGTGTGTGTGAGTGTGTGTGTATGTGTGTGCAGTTAGTGTGTGTGTGTGTGTGTGTGTGTGTACAATTAATGCAGCATGAATAATCCAAAGGTTTGATACTTTAAGTAACTATCATTCTTTGTGTCTTGTATCAAATAAGTTACAGTTTGTGTTTTGTTTCCTATAGTTTGATCCTGTGAAGGTATTTTATAATTGCTGTTTATGCTTTATGTTTCATATTTGTGTAAAATAATGTAAATATCCTTCATGCCCCAAAAGTGTTAAAAAGATGAAATATTCATGATTCTTGATTGAATTATGATGTAATTACTATAATGTACTGGCTTTTCCTTATTAAAAAGAAAACTAAAAAAAACCCAACAGACTAGTCAAGCCCCGAAACATGCAGCCTCATAAAAAAAAAGATTGTGCCATACATGTGATTGTTAATGTTATATATGTCAGTTGAAGAAGTTTTGAATAATGATATAAATATATGAATATATATATATATATATATATATATATATATATATATGATACAGTTGTGTTCAGCTATGACCATCAAAACAGCAGAGGAGGTAACTACTACACTGACTATCTGGGCTAGAATTTGATTATTGTGGAGAGTGTCTTGCCCAAGTTACATCCTCACTCTCTCTGGCCAAGAGGGTTTTAGGACAGGGGTCGGTGTTGGCATGGTTCCCAAAGGCCAACTAGGCCCCAAGGCTGCAGCACTAAGAGTAAGAGCCAGTGCAATTTTGCCTCCTTGTTTGAGAGTCGTAGTCCTTCACAAAAGATTATAAGCTGTAAATGATTTCCCATTGCAATTGAGAAACCATTGATAGAGCTCTCACTTTGCTGTTGGCCCAACTGTATATATATATATATATATATATATAGATGTTATAGTGTGTCAGGCGCCTATGGTGGAAGCGTGGTATTTTCTCAGACACACTGCGCACTGATGGACCCCTCCTTCCTACCTCCCTACTCTTCTCCCCCCCCACCCCCCTTTCATGGCATCTATCCCCACCAACACCCCTCCCCATACCCTCTCTCCCTATCCCCCCCTTCCCTTGGCCAAGTGCAGAGGGAGCAAGTTATCAAGAAATACTAAGTAAAGATGGTATCTTCTCTGACCATTCTCTTCCTATACACTCCCCTGCCCTTTTACCTTCCACTTCCATCACCCTCAACCCTGTCCCCCCCCACCCACCCCCAACCCCCCTCCTTACCCCCCATGTCGATCTCTGGCAGGATGGCATCTGCCTCAATGGTCACCACATGGTGTGGTGTGTTTATCATGAGCTGTTTAGAGCAGAATCAGGGCGATCTTTCCTCCTCCTTCCCTTCCTCTTTTCACCCCCCCTCCCCTCCCCTTCTCCTTGACAATGCTGGGTTCTGTGAGAAAAGTGCTGATGTGCAAATCCAGCACTGTTGGTCCCAGATTGGTCTGTTAACTTCAGCCAATTGGAAAAGTTCTGGGTCAGAAGATAGTTTGCATAAGGCGCCAGCTTGTGAAGAGGATAAAATGAATAGGCAAGTGGGGTTTCTTTCTTTTCCTTCCTTGAAGCAGGCCAGGAGAGCCAGACGGACAAGACAGTACCATGGGGGCTGTGAGTGTCAAACTAGCATCTATTTTTCGGACTTAGTTGAATGCTTGATTTATAGTATACTTGGATTATGTGACTAACACACTGGCTCAGTGGGATTGTGTTTTGCTACATGAATATAAAGTGAACCCTGAAACGTTTGGGGCTGTGAGTAATGCTTGTACTGGTGATTTGGTTTGTTGGCAATTTACTTTTTGGTTTTTGGAAACAGTTTGGAGTTTGTAGAATTGTGATGTGTCACAAGAGCGTTGAGAGATCCTTTTTAGCTGATGTGGTATTTCACAGTTAATGTAACTGGAATGTGTTGATGCAGATACCATGACTTGTGAGAGAGCATAGCCAGCATGTGTATGGTTTAATTGTATTTGAGGCTAGTGACTGAGGGGAAAGTGGTTAAAATACACAATATAGTCAATACATGACTAACTGGAGTACTGGTTTAGGGTATTAGGGTATTTGGGTACCCCCCCCCCCCCCTTTCCTGTTTCCTACAGGTTGATATTATGGTATGATGCTTGGGCATCATGTTTGGGTTTACAGGTTGTGCATCTTGGCTTACATAAATGATAATGTTGAGTAACATGTCAGTGGGCAGCGTAGTGAGCAAGGATGGTGGAGCAGACGATGACATCAAGAGCCGCATCAGTAAAGCGAGACACGCCTTCAGAACTCTCCGACCCATCTGGCAATCTTCAGCCC
This sequence comes from Babylonia areolata, assembly GCF_041734735.1. Classification (NCBI taxonomy): domain Eukaryota; kingdom Metazoa; phylum Mollusca; class Gastropoda; order Neogastropoda; family Buccinidae; genus Babylonia; species Babylonia areolata. The sequence goes on from NC_134879.1 coordinate 32,995,569, forward strand.
TCTCACTTCACAACAAGATCAGAATATTTAACACCAACGTCAAGTCAGTCATGCTGTACGGCTCAGAGACATGGCGCACTACCAAGACCAACAGGAACAAACTCCAGACATTTGTCAACAGATGCCTGCGCAACATTCTGAACATCAGGTGGCCTGAAATCATCTCAAATGAAGACCTCTGGGACAGAACCAAACAAGCACCCATAGAAGAAGAAATCAAAAAGAGAAAGTGGGGGTGGATAGGCCACACGTTGCGCAAGTCACCACTCAACATCACTCGCCAGGCACTTGACTGGAACCCCCAAGGCAAACGCAAAGTTGGCAGACCCAGGCAGACTCGGAAAAGAAGTACGGACACTGAAGTGAAGGCAGCCGGAATGACATGGGCCCAGATAAAGAGGATCGCCCCAAACCGTGTCCGTTGGAGGAGTGCTGTTGCGGCCCTTTGTTCCCGAGCGGAGCTATAGGCATAAGTCAAGTAAGTCAAGATTTAACTGGAGTTAAACACTGGGAGTTTGTAATTGTATGCCACATACTTGGTGCGACAGCTATTACTGTATGGTGATTTAACAGGAGTTAAACACTGGGAGTTAGTATTTGTTAGTCATATATTTGGTGCACATTAACCTATGTGCCACTGATTGTTGATAGTAAGCTAAATGAAGCTTGTTTTACATCTTTACATAGATCTCTTTGAGAAGAGAGTGTACGGCTAGACATTGAGTGTCAGGATGGAGAAAGGTTATCTGTGGAATTGTTTACTTGTCCAGACAACATAATGATGTTTCTGTTACATCAGTGCAATTATGTCTAGCATATGTTTTGGTATTGATTTAACCTGGGTTTTAATATTATGTGTGTTCCAGGTGTGCTGTTAAGTTAGAGAAATAAACACCTCAATTCATCTTTCTAAAAGACCCTGCTGTGGTACGAGGAGAGAGTGGATTGTGCACCTATCCTCTGCCTGTTGTCCTACTCTACCTCTTCACCTTCTACACCTACCCTTACAACCCCTACCCCCACCACTACTACCCCCCTTTTTAACATATATATATATATATATATATATATATATATATATATATATGTGTGTGTGTGTGTGTGTGTGTGTATCACTATACTTGATAAACAAGTATTTTCTCAGTGTAAGTAATACTAATAATAGTGTCTGCTTGAAGCATAATTTATAGCGGCATTATGCCCTGACCTTGACTGCTCAAATTAGCAGCACTAAATATGCGTATACACACCCAGAAACAAATGAGCAAGAGTACACTGTTGGAATATAAACGGAAGGTTAAAGAACTTAAACTATGTATTTGGAGCACATATTCATGATATTGCAGAATGATAATCAAGAGCTTGCACAACCACTTTCATTTTTCTCAGCGTGCATTGTACAGTGAAGATTTTGAATTTTATCTTTAGAGATGTTCTCGATATTTTTTCGGTTCCTGTCAAGATCCATTGGTGAGGTTGTGTCTTTTATTTTTAACAAATCTGTGTGTGTGTGTGTGTGTGTGTGTGTGAGAGAGAGAGAGAGTGTGTGTGTGTGTGTGTTTAAGCATATGTTAGCTTTCAATATATATATATCTTGTTGTTAAATTTGAGTATTATTAAAAGGTGACATACTATTTCATTGACAGATTTTCCTGCCAAAGGCCTGTCATCAGCAGCATCCCGTCTGAGGCAGCTGCATCCAGTTTTGTGGCCATGTACCTTGCAACAACCTCCAAACGATGGCCTCCTCTTCTCCACCGAAACTGACCACATACAGGTGACCCCCAGGGTCAGCCTCTTTGACCAAAAAGTTGAGGTCAGAGTTCACGGTCTGCCCAGTAAGGCCAAGGTCACACTGCATGTGAGGACACACCAGGAGTGGCGCCGAAAGCTGGCCGTATTCAGGTCATGCGGTCATTTTGTTGCCGGTGACAATGGGGACCTTGACCTCAGCCGAGATGCTTCCGTTGGAGGAACTTACACAGGTATGTTTGGGTTCTTTGTGCTCTTTATATGGTCATCAGTACTACTTTTGTTTGTCAGTAATTGCATGGTGATCAGAGTTTGAGGCTCTGTTTGCCATAGTGTTGTGTCCTTGACAGCTTGAGGAAGGGGCTTCACTACAAATTTTTTCACTCCACCCAGGTGTAAATGTTTACCTGACTTTGGATGGGGAAGGTTAAAATGTTGGAAGAAGAGGATTATGCCCTGCCTGATTGTGCACAGCCCTAGACATAGTGGATATGAATTATTGTGGCAATGGCCATAAAAGGCTTTGGGACCTTTAACTTAGTAGATGTTTATTTTCTGTTTAGCTTTTTAATTAAAGTGTACTATGGATGTCTTAAATTTGAATTACTGGTTTCCAAGTCCATACATTTTCGTTGATGTAAATGTAGGCTTAGGTTATTGTTGTGGTTACCTATATATATATATATATATATATATATATATATATATATATATATATATATGGCAGTGTGAGCCAAAAATAAATCAATAGATAAATAGATAATAAAATAAAATGAAATAAAATAAAATAAGTCAATAAATATCAAAAATAAAAAGATTAAATTGCGAATAAAAAAAATAAGAATTAGAAAATAAGATTTAATATATAAATAAATAAAACCCAGGGGTTATTTCCCTTAGAAAATAAATGAAGGCTTAGCTGCTTACATTAAATTTATAATTTGCAGGATCCCACCGCACCCACAACTCACTCACTTGACTAGAGTTATACAGAACAACACACAGATACGACAAACAACAATATCAACACCCAGTCATACAGTCTAATCAGGACACCATACAAAAATTTACAAAACAAATATACAGCCTCACTAACAATACACAAATTAAAACAGAGACTGCTTTATCAATTCAAACAACCATTTATTAATCGAGGAGTATTTTAGAAGGGGCTTATGGGGTGGACAATGGGTAAAAAACAAACAAACAACACCACAAAAACAAAAAAAACAACAAAACAAGAACACACAACTATGCACCTAACTTCTCCCACAATATTTCACAAACAAAAACTACAACAAAAAAAACCTACAAATTTTCCTGTCCTCCTATTAACAAAACCCAGTCCCAAAATTTGGCAAATCCTAATCTTAACCCCTACAAAACCCAAATTTTGCTGTTCCTACTTCTAATTAAAATCCCTCTAAAAAGTAATACCCAAAAAAAACAAAAACAAAAAAAAACAACAAAAAAACCCGCTGCCGCCGCACCTCTTTAGAACAACAGGTTAAACTACTACAGGGTGCAGAACATGGTGGCTTCTTGGCGTCTTTGTAAAAACTAAAATCGGACTATTCACATCAAATTTAAAGTATAATCCATAAAATTATTCATATAACAAAAATAATTCTAAAAATAAAATTAAAATACTCTTCAATATTACAAATATTCTTGGTTAATAAATTAAAAAGAAAACTATTGATAACAAAAATTTAACTTCCAAATCTTCTTACCTCAATAATCTACAACACAAAACGGAAGGTAATCGGAACTTCAGTCCACACTACCACATCCTCCCCAGCTATAATAACTTGCTCCAAAAGTTAACCAAACAAAATGAAATTAGGAATGTGTTTCAAAAACTAACCAAAAATCATTATTTAATTAACTCGTCCCAAGTTCAGCTGCACCTGTGTGCTCTGTCCCCAAGTAGGAAAAGTGTAGCTTGCCTCTGTTCAAATTACAAGCTCAACCCATCCACTATGTCCCTTGATTAAGGATGGCATTTACAGCTATTTCCTTATCACAAAGTGGAACCCTTTTCAACAGTAGCCAAACCCCTACGTGCCTACCTGATTCATTGACAGAGCAACTGTAACTTGTTAGTAATTAAACTAAGAACAAGCACACCAACAGCCATCTCAATGTCAACAGATAAAGGGAGAGTATTTACTATTGTTCCCTCATCACAAAGAGGCCACCTGTCACCCTCCTACTGAACATGAACATGTATACCACAAACTGGCTAAACTACTTTGTCACTTGCTAGAATTGTAATCAAAAGCAAGCTCAAAAAAGATGGAGAAGAAAATGGGGGTTGCGTGGCAGAGGATACTGAAATGATACGATCACTGATTGTTTGAAAAAGAAATACCCCAAAATGTTTGTCAGCAGAGTTGGTTAAGTTATAACCCATGAAAATGTTTGTGCTACAGTGTTCTTACATAGACATATTGATTATTAACTTGCACATGCTGAACCCTGGATGTGCTGCGGTATAATCAGGCAATCAGACTTCTGATCCGGTGTTCACCTGTGGTCAGCATGGTGTTGTGTCCTTGGGAAAAGGCCCTTCACTCTGATTTTCCTCAGTTTTTCTAGACATGAGTAGGTATACCAGACATTGGTTGGGGATGATCAAACAAACCTGTGGAAGGTGAGATCAGGGCCCTGCCTTTCTAAGCCGAGCCGGCCCTAGACACAGTGGATATAAATTCACCGCCCGGATGGTGGTAGTAGGCGATAAGACCTTTGACCTTTAACCTTAGATGCTAGCATGGGTTCGCCAGTTATTTTTAAATTCTGTTTTTGTGTGTGACTGTCAGGTGTGGACCCTATGGGACTGTTCTGGAGTCTGGCCCCCTGCCCCTCCGGCCCCCAGAACATCCGCATGGTGCTGAGGAACGGGGACGACCCTGTCCTCTACACCCTGTCCCTCCATCCGGGTCACTGCTCTCTCAGCGACCTGGTCGCCATGGAGACGACCCAGAAAGCTCTGCACACCACCATGGTGACCAGGTTGAAGAAGGCGGCGGACGTGAGGCGGATACCTGTGAGGGAAGGGGGAGTGAGAGGGGTGTTGTTCTTGCCCCCAGGTTGGTTGCTTTTAAACTTTGTGCATACATGCATGCACACAAGGGTGTGCACGTACATTACATACACACATATCTACACACACACACACACATGCACACATAAACAACCAACATTGTACCACAATATATCACATCATATGACACAGCACCACACACACACCACATACTGAGAAGATATCTTTTTACATCATTAACAGCTTTGTCATTGTGTCCATGATTATGATGATCTTCTAGCGGTGGGGCATGTGATTTAGTCAGCGCTTTCTCTCCTATTTTGTATGGAACAAACTGCCCATCTCAGTCATTTACATGGATTCTGCAGTTTAATTTGTAGAATTTCATGGCACACTCTCATGTTCTGCCTTCCATCGTATTCATAGATGAGCTTGAACTTCTGCTGACTGAGCGTGTGCGTACGTGTTTGTTTGCATGTTTGAGTGTGCGCATGTTTCTTTGTGTATGGCATGTAGCACTTTAATGCAGATTGTTGTTGTTGTAATAATAAGTATTGTTGTAATTGTTGTTGATGTTTCAGTTTGTTGTTGTTGTTGTTATAGTGAATTTTGTCATTGTTATGAAGGAGACGGCCCCCATCCTGGAGTGATAGACATGTTTGGGTCTGCGGGAGGACTGATTGAGACTCGTGCTGCTCTGCTGGCATCACACGGCTTTGCTGTGCTGGCATTGCCGTTCTGCAGGTTTGACGACCTGCCTGACATGCTAGAGGATATTAGGTTCGATTACTTTGAGGTGAGATAATTGGCTGAATGCATGCATGTGAAATGAATGGGTGTTATTTTGTGTACATTTGTAAGCCAGTGATTTTCTTGTTATTGCATTGCATCCATTATGAAAACACATACACACACACAGACACTTAGACATGTGCATACGCACACTTGCACATGAGCAGACATGCACACACACACACAGACACAGACAAGATGCACACATACACACACAAAACGCACATACATATATATCTGTGCATACATATTTGATATTCTCTTTGACTTTGTTCCTATCAGAGCATTGAAGCATGATAGAGAAAGTAACATTGACTGAATCAAAAGTGGAGTAAGCTGTTCGTGAAGTGAACAATCTCTCATTGGTCACTTCCTCTTCCATTACACAAACACTAATGCACATGCGCCAGTTCACACACAAAACACACATCAGTATACCCTTCAACCCCCCCCCCCCCCATACCCTCCCCTCCCCCCCACACGCACACAATTTGGATTTTCTGTTGAACCTTGTTCTAATCAACTTTTTAGATTGAAATTTTGTGTGGAATGTGTGTGTGTGTGTGTGTGTGAAATGCATGTGTTTGTTTGTAGTATGTGGTGTGTGTTTGTATGTAGTGTGTTTGTGTGTGTGTGTGTGTGTGCAGTGTCTGTGTGTGCCTGATGTGTGTGTGTGTGTGGTGTACCTGTGCGGTGTGTGTGTGTGTCTGTGTGTGTGGTGTTTGTGTGGTGTACATGTGCGGTGTACATGTGCGGTGTGTGTGTGTGTGTGTGGTGTACGTGTGCAGTGTGTGCGGTGTATGTGTGCGGTGTGTGTGTGTGTGTGTGTGTGTGCAGTGTCTGTTTGTGCCTGATGTGTGTGCGTGTGTGTGTGTGTGTGTGGTGTACGTGTGCAGTGTGTGTGTGGTGTATGTGTGGTGTACATGTACTGTGTGCGGTGTGTGTGTGTGTGTGTGTGTGTGTGTGTGACAGGAAGCAGTGTCATGGTTCAGCTGCCACAGAGTGGTGAGGAAGGGCGGGATAGGGGTGGTGGCAGTTTCAGCAGGTGGCACCATCTCCCTGGCCTTGGGCTGGAAATGCCCCCAGGTGACGTGAACTCTTCTTCTGTACTTGCTCACATTTCAGTGTCTGATTGCCACTGGGCCACCCACCAGAAGAGACCCAGCACTTTGTGTTTCTCTACATTTGGCAGCTTTATGATGCAAATAGAGGTTTTTGAAGTTGAAATATATACAGTGTCATCTTATGGGTTGGAAACTGTGACAAGTGTGTGTGAGTTACCAGGTTTGGGAGGCACATAGTGGTTTATTAGCATTTTCAGTGAAGGTTTTTTACTGTATAGTAAGTAGTAAAATTGTTCACAGTAAGCAGTAAAGCTGTTCACAGTTAGTTGAACAGTAAGTAGTAAAACTGTTCAGTCAGTGGTAAAACTTCACAATAAATGAACTATTCAAAATAAGAAGTAAAACTTTCACAATAAGAAGTAACACTATTCAAAGTAAGAAGATGAACTGTTCACAGTAAGTAGTAACAGAGTAAAGCTGTTCACAATAAGAAGTAGAATTATTCAAAGTCAGTATTAAAATTGTTCTCAGAAAAAGTCACGTTGCATCTCCGGGATGTACCCTCAGACATTTTTGTTCAGTTCCTGAAGGAAATCAGTATCTATTGACTTGATATATATTTTATGAGGACTGAAACATACATGGGTTAATTGGTCTTTTTACATTGTTTTCATTTTTCTAAACCCAGTTTTTAGGTGGACTTAGCAAAATGTGGATGAAGTGATCTTTCTAATGTTGTGTTGATTTACCTTTAACATTGTGTTCTCTTCCACCTGTTTTGTGAACGAAGGAATATTCAGCACTGATTTGATATGATATGATGTCATATCTCTGTCTCTCTCTTTCTATGCTTTCCTTTCTCAGTCTGTCTCTCTGCCTACCTTTGGTTCTCTCCCTCTCTCTGGTTCTTCCACTATTTCTGAGTATGTTTATCTCTGACTTTATCTCTTGATGATGGAAAGTGTTGCGTGTGTGAGAACACCAAAGTACTGTTCATCAGAGTACATCATTTACTTCTGTTTGAAACGATTTTGCTTGTAAACTTGATCTGTTTGAAACGATTTTGCTTGTAAACTTGATTAAACAGAGGAGTGGGTTTGTAAAGGAAACTGTTGTAAACAAGGTCAGTGGAAAAGCTCTATCAGAGCAATGATTTTACATTGCAGGTGAAAGCAGTGGTGTGCATCAATGGCCCTGTGTTCTGCTATGGTGATTCGTTCCTTTGTAAAGACGGAACTGTTCTTGCAGAAGGAGTGAAGTGAGCTTTTATTCTTTTTTGTGTGTTTGATTTTTTTTAATTTTTAAGACAGTTACAATAATGGATGTACGTATTGTTTTGAAAGTATGTGTTTTGCTTTATACCTGTGAACATTCCACCATTGTTTCCTGTTATGATGGCCCTTCAATAAGTCTGCAATACAGCAGTTGTATGAAAGTTACAAACCTTCTGCTTACTGTACTATTTTAAGAATTCTCCCTAAGCTTGTATGCACTTCATCATTCACTCAAACCACTTGACCTGGGGTATGTACCATAATATCCTTGAAGAAGGCCCAATTGTTGTTTTGTACGTCCATGTTTTATCGCTTGTTACGATGTCCCAAACATGATTTGATTGTATGCTATTGAATGTTTGCAACATGTAGATAAGCCATTCAAGCCTACCCTGTTTCTGCTCTTCTGTCAAGTGGTGAGGTACCCAACTGGCATAACACTTCCTTACATAGAGGTGTTTATGAAAGATGGTGTTAATGCTCCCTGGTGAAATCTTCATCTCCTCCTTCATTTCATCAATGGTGACTCGAGGGTCATCTTTGATCATAGACTTTACCTGGGCCATTTTTTGGTTGGTTACCACTATTACAGGTCAGCCACAATGGTCATCATCTTTCAGGGTAGGTCTTCCATGTTGAAACTCCATGTACCACCTAAAGACTGTGGTTTGTGATAGTGCTCGCTTCCCAAAACAATCTAACAAACTTTGGAAGCATTGCTGATAACTCTTTCCTTGGCAAAAGTTGTATAGCAACATAGGTCGAAAATCTGGCTGACTCAGCTCAGCTTATTTACAGCCCTAGGGGGACCATCACCCTTACCATACATTTCGCCTTCCTGAACACAAACAGTTAACAGTTAAATAACTGCTCCATTGGTCATTCAGATCTTCACTGTGTTTGAGATGATTTCTGTGACCGATTTTGTGATCTTATAATGATAACATAAAGCATTTTTCATCAAAGTATTTGTTCATGATGGACAGATCTGTGTATATTGAATCTTATTGAATGTGAGCAGTTTGTGTGCAGGGTGGATAGAAAAGCCGTAAGGCAAACGAACCATGGGCATTCCATAAGGAACGCTTTCCCTTACACAACAGATGACATCATCCCAGTAAGTAGATCTCCTGGGATCTTTTCTTTTTTTTTTGTTTCTGTTTTTTATTTTATTTTTTAGGTTGCTCTCTCCCCACTTCAAAGATCATGATTTTTTCTATTTTTTCTCCCCCCCCCCCTACTCTCCTTTCCCTTCTTCAGTCCACTCTGTCTCTTCCCATGTATGTACAGGAGACTTCATAGACACACAGTCTGGTGTATCTCTGTTGTCAGCCATCATGATTGAGGTTTTTGGTTGTCCACCATGTGCCCTCCAAGTCTGGATCCACAACCTTCACAGCTCATCCAGCAGCTGCCTGTGAACATCTGTTTTTCTGGCATTGAATGTGGTATCTAGTTAAAAACAAAAAGGTTAAAAGTCGTGTAAGTAATGCTTCATAACTCTGTCAAGAATGACACTCTTAAGTGTAACATCACTAACACAAATGCACCTAATATCAAGGCAAGATGTCGTCCATTATGAATGAGATTGTGTTTGAAAATTAAACTTAAAAAACCCAGTCTGCAAATCGGATCAAAGTCTGAGAGAGTCCAGTTTCATGGTTTTAAAGTTGAATTCTCCCACTTTACTGTTCAGAGGCAAGGAAAAGATGAAAAAAAAGAAGTGACAAATGTGAAGTGGTGGCCAAGTGGTAATACATCCACCTGGAAAGTGAAAGCTGGGCGCATTAGCCGAGTGTTTAAAGCATTGGACTTTCAGTCTGAGGGTCCTGGGTTTGAATCTCAGTAACGGCACCTGGTTGGTAAAGGGTTGAGATTTTTCTGATTTCCCAGGTCAAGAAATGTGCAGACCTGCTAGTGCCTGAACCCCCTTCATGTGTATGCGTAAGCGGAAGATGAAATATCCATGTTAAAGATCCTGTACTCCATGTCAGTGTTCGGTGGGTTATGGAAACAAGAACATACCCAGCATTCATCAACCATGACAGAGTCATAGGCAAGTCGATGTTGGTCATATAACGGAAAGAAAGGAAGAAAGAAAGAAAGAAATCAGCACATGGGAATTGAATCCCACACTTGCCAGTACTTTCTCCCCTCCACAAGACCTGAAGTCATGATCTGAATGCTAGTCATTTGGATGAGACAGTATGCCGAGGTTCCATGTGTTACATATACTTAGTGCATGTAGAAGAACCCATGGCAACAACAGATTATCCTTTGGAAAATTATCTAGAAAAATCCACTTTGATAGGAAACCAAATACACTTGCAGGCAGTGAAAAGAAAGAAAAAATCAATGGTGAAGGTGCTGCACTGTAGCGACGTGGTCTCCATGGGGAGAGCAGCCCGAGTTTCATTGCAAAAGCTGTTGTTGCAACAAATACAACACCACAGTGTAATACAAAAACGGTGGTTGCAGCATTTTTCTTCAGAGGGCTTCTGCTCATGCTGACATCTGGTGTAACAATATTGTTGATTGCATTGAGTTGGTCCTAACTTTGCTGTTTAGGTCCAAGGAAAAGGTAAAAAAAAGAAAAAAAATTAAAGCGAAAACTATGCGTGGTATGTCAGGTATGGGAGAGCGAGGCCCACTACTTGATGCTGGTGTCTGACGATGACCATCAGGTTGACCCAGCTTCCGTGGACACCTGTCACGCCATGTTCCCCGACCACAAGCACCACCTGATGGAGGTGGTGCACTACCCAGGGGCAGGTCACTTACTGGAACCTCCCTACACTCCACACTGCCTGTCCTGTGTCAACCCCAATGCTGGTCAGTGCCACAGTGCTGCGTGGTTTGTTGCAATGATTTGCCTTTGGAATGTCTTCCACTTTGTTCTGTGTTGATGTTTGAGGAGGTGAAGTGGCAGATTTCAGTGAATTGCCTTCCAAGTATCTTTTTCTTTATTTTGTTTCAATATATGAGGAGGCACCATGGCAGAGTCAGTCAGGCATTGGGCGTCTGATCCAGTGTTCACCAGTGATCAGGGTTCGAGGCCCCTGTTTTGGCATGGTGTTGTGTCCTCGGGAAAGGCACTTTACTCCGATTTACCTCGCTCCATGCCGGGTACCTGACTTTGGTCGGTGAAGGTTAACACAGCAGATGGAGAGGACTGGGCCTCACCTCCTTGTGCTGAGACCTGGGCACAGTGGATATGTATTCGCTGACATGATGGCCATAAAAGGCTATGTGACTTTTGACCCTAACCTTTGACCCTACACCCCATGCTGCTGTCCTGCATCCACCACAGTGCTGGTGGTTTTGTTCCTGTCATGGTTTAAACCTAGGATCTGGGGTAGGGTCAGGTAGTGATGGAGAACAGGGATAAAGGAAGATAACATGAATGAAAGGTAGACGGGCAGTGTGTGACTCCCATGGTGTGTGAGTGAAGTGATGCTTTGTGGACAATGACCAACGTCAGGGCTGATCAAACTTTTGCGTCAAGTCTCTGTGCCTGTTGTAGTAGTAAGTATACGCTCTGCTACATCTCCGTAATTTGCCTTTTTAAGTATCCTCAGTTTATATTTTAATGTATTTACTTAGGTTATTTGTTCATTTTGTTTAATTCTTTTATGTTAATGTTTCATTCAAATCTGTGGTAGACTTTCAAGGCCTAAGCAGCTTCTTGGGTCAATGTGAAGATCAGGCATTTGATCTTTTTTTTAAATAATTAAAAAAAATTTTTTTTTTAGATATAGCAGATTTAGTATGGCGTATATATGACACCTTGAAACTTTGAGTGCATGGATATACATGCAAGTTTGCTCATATATTTGTTTCTAATCATTTAATTAAAAAAAAATTCTTTATAAAAGGGACTTGATTATTTGTCTTCCTTTCTCTGAAATAGTTTTCGTTTTGATGATTAATTTATTTTATTGTTTTTCTTTCCTCTGTAAAAGGGAGAGTCTTCTCTTTTCTCCTCTGAATAGTTTTATTTCTAATAATTCATTCATTTTATTGTTTTTCTTTTTCCTGTGTAGAATGGAATGTAGATTGTTTGTCTTCTTTTTTCCCTCTGGGACAGGTTTGTTTTTAATAATTTTTCTTCTGTGAAAGGTTGATTATTTGTCATCTTTTTTCTCTCTGGAATAGTTAAATTTTTTATCAATTGTTGATTGGGTTTTTTACCTCTGTAAAAGGGACAGTAGATATTTGTCTTCTTTTTTTTTCCTATGGGACAGGTTTGTTTTTAATAATTTTCTTCTGTAAAGGGGACTGCTGATTATTTTTCATCCTTTTTTTAATTCTCTCTGACAGGGATTGAGATGCGATGGGGAGGTAATCCAGCAGACCATGCAGATGCACAGGTAGACTCGTGGGAGCGTTTACAGACGTTCCTGCACACCCATCTGTCTTGACTCTGTCCCTGCCTGCAGATGGATCAATGCACTGACGTATACATAGGCAGATCGTTCAGGTGAACGATGCATGGCACCGGTGTTGTATATTCGCGTACCTCCTGATAGTCTGGAATGAAAACAGTTGACAGCAGTGTAGTATATTATTCTTCTACCTCCTGATACTTAATCAGGGATTAAAACAGCTGAATTAATGATAACGATAATAATGAAGGTATTCATACAGCTCTTAATCTTCCACACTCGTTCATAAGCGTGCATAACTCTGAGTTCAGAGAGATGACAGACAAAACTTATAATATACATGTCACTTGAAAGCTGGACAATCTGTAGACTGGAAAGAGGCAGGGAAGGGGAGAGCTGTTTTGGAAAGAGGTATAGGATTTAAGGCCAGAGTTGAAAAAGCTGAGCAGAAAAAAAATCTGAAAAAAATTGAGTGGGGGGTGGGGATTGGGACACATAAGCCCCCTCAATAGGGTCAACATCCCATGTGTGGTCAGGTTCAATACCCCCCGAAGCTTTTGATTGTTTGTCTTTTAAAATCCTGGAAGAGACATTTGCTGGTACTTCTTCGATACATTCCAACAGGAAAAAAAAAAAATCTGAGAATATCTAACCTACTAAAACTAAGTAGAAATATGTGCAGTGGGGACAGAGGGGTGGATGGTCATGGATGTGGACATGTCCTTCAAGCCTGCGCAGTGGAGTGTTTCAGGTGGGTTCACCTGTCATGGCCCAGCAAGTCAGGGCAGTGGCAGCGAGGTCTGTGGGTCTAAGTGGAAAATGTATACAAGAAATATTTGCATGACCCAATAATCAGGGAAATGTTAAGGTGAATATGACATTCAAGCACACATACACACTAAACAGAATTGATATACAATTGAGATTAGATTTATACAGGCAGCACCTTTAAAAGATTTTTTTTTCCACACCAGATGTGTAGCATACAATCTGTCCACACACTCTGACACTTTCTTTAAACTGAAGCTTAACAACTAGGGACTGGAATGGTTCAGATTGTTGATCATGTTTTTGTGGCCACCAGCAATATCAGAAAACACTCAGTTTGGGACCACAGAAATTGAATTAAACATGTTGAGAGAACTCCAATGAATTCTCTCTCTTTATTTGTGTGTGTGTGTGTGTGTGTGTGTGTGTGTGTGTGTGTGTGTGTGCTGGAATGCCTGCCTCTGTATTGAATGGAACTTGGCTGTGTGTTAGTGTGTTTGTGTGTGCAAGTGAAGTGACTTTCTTTTGAAAGAACTCCATATTACTAATATTGTTAAGAAGAAAGCTCATTTGTTTCCTGGTTGTTGTTTCTTCAAGTTCAGTATAAATGCATTCTTTTGTCGTTGCTGAGTTTGATGTGTTTTTTTGTAATGTTTGCTTTTGTCCCAAAAGATAATTCCATCTGCTTTACCTCTTCAGAAAGGATGTGATATAATTAATATAATGATGAATTTTACCAGAACAATAAATCATATTTCAAGACATAGTTTTCATATGTGTGTGTGCTCGAGAAGAATGATTGTGTTAGAAGAAAAAAAACATCACCAAAACATTCACATTTATTAAAAAAAAAAAAAAAAAAAATCCCAAATGCAAACTGAAGTCATACATTGAGCCTTACACAGCTCTAATCCAAAGTAAAATGCACAAACTCCGTCACAATCATCTCCACCTTTGAGCTCTTTTTGTGTGCCTGCACACTTACACACACACCCCTTCACTCACAGTTACATACATAATTATGTCCTGTACCTCTGACAGACATACAGCATCACATGTAGGACTTACACAGAAGACCACCAGATAACAGATACATGAAAGAAAGCTAACATCAAACAATTCCCACACCAACACTGCTCTACAAGCACTCAGATGCTGCATGGCCACACATGCTTGACAGTGATCTGGTGAATTCAATGCTGAACCCATTATTTTCATGAAGATTGATGACTGTCTGCTTATGTATTAAATAGTTGCATTAATGTGTTCATCAGTAAAAACTGCTGTTGGAAAACACTTTCCAACACACATTATGGTCTGGTTACACTTCTCGTTTCTGTCCCAACACTTCAACTCTGGTTCAAATGATTGGCCTGTCCTTACTCACATGTTTTCGTCTTTTGAACTTTTATCTACCTCTCTCCTCCCTTTCATCTTGGTCTCAGTCTCCCTCTTTCTGTAACTGTAGTGTCTCAGAAAAGAAAGAAGCAGATAAGCAGAACTAAACACAAGTGCACACACAAAGATACACACTTGAACGTTTTTCCAGCACATGCACTAAAAAGACATTTTTACTCCACTGTATTTTTTCCTGGCATGTCTGTTTTTTATTTGAAATTTACACTTCTGGCTGAAATAAACACATACACAAGCACAAAGAAAAACATGTGAAGATTTTTCCAGCACATGCACTAAAAAGACATTTTTGCTCCATTGTATTTTTTTCTAGTATTTTTATTTCAAATGTACACTTTGGCTGAAATCAGTATGGCGTCTCTTGGTGCAGTCAACATGTCACACTGGCAATGACAAACAAACACTTTTGAATCAATGGCAAGAAGATTTGGTGATTTAGAGATATTAGATTAGGTCCAATCAGTGGCATAGCATTTTCAAAGATTAATCACTGTGATTCAAATAAATTGAACAGTGGTTCACAATTAAACAGCAGAATCACATGTGAAGACATGGTGAAAAGTATAACAGAATCAATCTTAATGTTGTAAGTAGCAACAAAAATCAACCCAGCAAAACACCAGACTCTGGATCAAGCCAATGTATAAAAACAGCTGATTATTGTACTACTATTTGCCTCAACAGAAATGTGTGAAATTCATGCTGTTCTCCCCTTGTGAGAGCATGTTGCTACAATGCAATGTGACGTACTTTTTTTTTCTTTTTTCTGACTGCAGGTGTATTTGTTATACAATCAAAGTCAATTTTTCCACAGATGTTTGGAACCCTTTTTGTTGCCATGGATTCTTTTCTGTGTGCTGAGTACATATTAAACATATAACCTCATTTATCATCTGATCCGAAAGACTGTAATGGAAAACAGTCGGGTCACAGTTTGGAGTCAGCGGATGAATGCTTCTTGCCCATGTAGAAGACGGGTTGGAAGTTGGGGTCTGTTAGGGCGGGTCTGTCCATGGAGAACTCGGAGATGTTGTACTGCGTTCTGCCCTCCACTGCCAGCTCACTCAGGATCTTGCCCAGAAGGCTGGCGAACCTGGGTCACATGCACCTCATGTGCAATAATACACAAACACACACAGACAGACAAACATACACATACACAGAGACAAACATACACAGAGATGCACAAACTCACAGACACAAACATCATTATCATTATCTGTATATATATGAATACAAGCATGTGTGAGACAAACATGCATGCACATTCACGCACAGAGAAGCATTTGCATGCAGACATGTAAAAGTCACTAACGAGTGCACATACTCATGCATGCACACACACACACACACACACAAATGCATGAGCTTGCGCTCACACACACACACACACACACACACACACACATCCACGTACAACATGTTTTCTCACACTTCTGTTTAAAACAACGACAGCAAAAAACAACAAAAATAAACATACAAGCAAAAAAGCTGGTCTATTCACCTGATCACCAGAAGAGCAACCAGGACTTCAGACTCTTCAGACACCTAGGATTCACCGTTGGAACGTCAGATGGACCTCACACCCACACAGATACCCAGGACTCCCCTCTGGAACGTCATATGGACCTCACACCCACACAGACACCCAGGACTCACCTTTGGAACGTCAGATGGACCTCACAGACACCCAGGACTCCCCTTTAAAACGTCAGATGGACCTCACACCCACACAGACACCCAGGACTCCCCTCTGGAACGTCATATGGACCTCACACCCACACAGACACCCAGGACTCACCTTTGGAACGTCAGATGGACCTCACACCCACACAGACACCCAGGACTCCCTTTTAAAACGCCCAGATGGACCTCACACCCACACAGACACCCAGGACTCCCCTTCAGAACGTCAGATGGACCTCACACCCACACAGACACCTGGGACTTTCCTTTAAAACGTCAGATGGACATCACACCCGCACATACACCCAGGACTCCCCTTCAGAACGTCAGATGGACCTCACACCCAAAAAGACACCTGGGACTTTACTTTAAAACGTCAGATGGGCATCACACCCACACAGACACACAGGACTTTCCTTTAAAACGTAAGATGGACATCACACCCACACAGACACTCAGGACTCCCCTTCAGAACATCAGATGGACCTCACACCCACACAGACACCCAGGACCTTCCTTTAAAACGTCAGATGGACATCACACCCACACAGACACCCAGGACTCCCTTTTTAAAACGTCAGATGGACCTCATACCCACACAGACACCCAGGACGTTCCTTTAAAACGTCAGATGGACATCACACCCACACAGACACCAAGGTCTCCATTTTAAAACGTCAGATGAACCTCACACCCACACAGACACCCAGGACTCCCTTTTAAAACGTCAGATGGACCTCACACCCACACAGACACCCAGGACTCCCTTTTAAAACGTCAGATGGACATCACACCCACACAGACACCCAGGACTTTCCTTTAAAACGTCAGATGGACCTCACACTCACACAGACACCCATGACTCCCCTTCGGAACGTCAGATGGACCTCACACCCACACAGACACCTAGGACCGCCCCTTCAGAACGTCAGATGGACCTCACAACTACACGGACACCGAGTACTCCCCTTCAGAACGTCAGATAGACCTCACACCCACACAGACACCCAGGACTCCCTTTTAAAACGTCAGATGGACCTCACACCCACACAGACACCCAGGACTCCCCATTGGAACGTCATATGGACCTCACACCCACACAGACACCCAGGACTCCCCTCTGGAATGTCAGATGGACCTCACACCCACACAGACACCAAGGACTCCCCTTCAGAACGTCAGATGGACCTCACACCCACACAGACACCAAGGACTCCCCTTCAGAACGTCAGATGGACCTCATACCTGCACAGACACCCAGGACTTCCCACCTTGAACAACGCAATCTTCACCAAACCAACATTTGGACAACCTGACTGACAGGTCGTTAAACTCAGCTCTACAATGCAAAGGCTTCCCACCCCACCACCACCAACACGCATTGTCTCACAAAAAAGCCCCAGCAACATTGTCCCTAACAGTGTGAACCGATGATCCCCATGTTTTCAGCTGGATGTGAAAAGTTATTGTTTTCCTTACTCCATCATCTTTAGAAAATAAAATTTTATTCATTCATATTTTTATTCTCTCTCTCCCTCTCTCCCCCATATATCTATCTCCCCTCTGTCTGTTTGCTTCACATGATTTTTTTTTTTTTTCAAACACGACCCAAGCACAGCACATTCAGCCCCAAACACTCAGTGCCCTTCATCACGACAGCAGCTCTTTCTCCGCCCGTAACAAAGGGACACAACCGCAAAATTAACTCTTTGCTCGCACTCACAAAGAAAAACGCGGTGTCAGGTGACGTTTCTTTGTATACTTATGGGATCTTTTTCTTTTCTTTTCTTTTTTTTTTGCTGCCCCATCATCTACACCGTTTCAGTGGCATTACTCCCATGCCACTCATTTAGATTCCCCAATGCACGGCCGCACCCGGGTTCGTCTGTCAAGGTTCCAGCATCGGCAGTCCGCAGGGAACCATCGATGTTAGGTCGCCAGGAGGCCACACACCAGAGGAGACCCTGCACTGCTGCTGAGTCACTTCGGTGGTGTTCAGTGGTGCCTGTTTTGATTCAACGTACTTAGGACACCACCTACTAAGCCCCCTACTAATAATGGCTTAGTCGCAGAGCCAGACTGAGTGAGTGTCCTCCCAGAGTGGAGACCGCCACCACATCCCTCAAACAACAGCCCCCACATGATGAATCTGCCGACACTGAAGACATTGACAGGACCCACCCAAGCACAGAAGTGGAGGGGTATCAAAACTGAGGTCACCATGAGAGCAGGGCATGAAAGGCCACAGACTTTGAGACTGTTTTGTTTATATTGATGATGATGAAGAATGAGGAGGATGACTATGATGATGATAATGTTGCTATGGAGGTCCATTTTGGTTTGGGACTGCGTGACAAGGCTGTACTCTACGCTTCCTGTCATAATGATATCCCAGCATTAACCAGGCCCGAGAGATACAGACACTTGCAGTGTTGGTCAGGTAATTAGAGCAACACACCCAAAGACACATCCTTGAAGTGGATGACACTCGACCGTGTGGTCCCAGTCAGTCTCCCCATTTAAGCCCACAGCACACTCAACTCTGGGTAGGAGCCAGCCACAGGCCGAAAAACTCACCTCTGCTGGGATTCGAACCCGCGTCCTCCCAGCTGTCAGTCCGCGACGATAACCACTTCGCCACGGCAGCTGGTCTTATGGGATCTTTGTTACAACTACACTGCACTGCTGGTATCGTTAGATGATCTAAACCACCAGTCTGTAACTGTCGATGCACTTACTTGTATGCGTGACCGGCCCCGCAGCAGACGATGACGTCAGAGAAGCCTTGACGCGCACAGTTGTCGATGACGAAATGTCTGTCTGGCGTCATGGTGTACAGACAGGTCTTGGTGAACATTTCAGGTCCCAGGAACTGTTAGCAGAAACTGAGACACTGGTACAGACACACAGAGTATCGTCTTGAACGTTTTGCTGCCGGATTGGGTTGTTAGTGACACACGCCGTATAACGAGCACGTGCGCGCGCACACACTCACACACACACACACGCGGCCATGTGTACATGATCATAAATACACAATCTTTACGGAAACTATTCATTGTGAGATTAGGTTGAATTGCACTGCTGAAACACACACACACACACACACACTTTGATCCCAAAAGAAAGTTGACACCCTGTGCTACTTTACCTTGGGCAGAATCTTCTGCAGCAGGTCCGTGCAGACCTTGACCCTGGCAGGGTCAGGGGTAAAAGTTCGGGTGTTGGCAGTCGCTGGGAGGCCGCCCGCATCGACAGACATTTGGTCATCGACAACTGTGCTTCTCTGACGTCATCGTCTGCTGCGGGGCCGGTCACGCATACAAGTAAGTGCATCGACAGTTCGATGGCATCGATGCCAATTTTGGTTCCAGAATTTCCGTGCACGGGCAATGCGTAGATGTCGTACTTGGGAGTGTGGAAGATCTAGATTGGAAATCTGGAGAGACAACACATGACAAGGCAAGATAAATTCTTTATCAACGAGGGAAACTGATGAACTGATAATTCCACCATCTACAGCCATCTCGCCAAGAACAGAGCAAAAAAAAACAACAACAACAACAAAAAACAACAACAACAACAAAAGCAACAAACAAACAAAAAACAAAACAAAACAACAACAACAACAAAAAATACACACATGGCGATATGTACAGCTATACTATAAACATGCTGCAGTAAAATGATTATGTTTGAGTGTAAA
>NC_134879.1:33017960-33070460 GCF_041734735.1 Babylonia areolata
CAAGATCCATTGGTGAGGGTGTGTCTTTTATTTTTAACAAATCTGTGTGTGTGTGTGTGTGTGTGTGTGTGTGTGTGTGTGTGTGTGTGTGTGTGTTTAAGCATATGTTAGCTTTCAGTATATATATATATATATATATATATATATATCTTGTTAAATTTGAGTATTATTGAAAGGTGACATACTATTTCATTGACAGATTTTCCTGCCAAAGGCCTGTCATCAGCAGCATCCCGTCTGAGGCAGCTGCATCCAGTTTTGCAGCCATGTACCATGGAACAACCTCCCAACGATGGCCTCCTCTTCTCCACCGAAACTGACCACATACAGGTGACCCCTAGGGTTAGCCTCTTTGACCAGAAAGTTGAGGTCAGAGTTCACGGTCTGCCCAGTAAGGCCAAAGTCACGCTGCATGTGAGGACGGACCAGGAGTGGCGCCGAAAGCTGGCCGTGTTCAGGTCATGCGGTCATTTTGTTGCCGGTGACAATGGAGACCTTGACCTCAGCCGAGATGCTTCCGTTGGAGGAACTTACACAGGTATGTTTGGGTTCTTTGTGCTCTTTATATGGTCATTGGTACTACTTTTGTTTGTCAGTAATTGCATGGTGATCAGAGTTTGAGGCTCTGTTTGCCATAGTGTTGTGCCCTTGACGGCCTGAGGAAGGGGCTTCACTATGAATTTTTTCACTCCACCCAGGTGTAAATGTTTACCTGACTTTGGATGGGGAAGGTTAAGAGGATTATGTCCTGCCTGATTGTGCACAGCCCTAGACATAGTGGATATGAATTATTGCGGCAATGGCCATAAAAGGCTTTGGGACCTTTAACTTTGTAGATGTTTATTTTCTGTTTAGCTTTTGAATTAAAGTGTACTATGGATGTCTTAAAGTTGAATTACTGGTTTCCAAGTCATTACATTTTCTTTGATGTAAATGCAGGTTTAGGTTATGGTTGTGGTTACCTATATATATGTGTGTTTGTTTGTTTTTTTGTTGTTTGTGTGTGTGTGTGCGTGTGTGTGTGTGTGTGTGTGTGTTAAAGAGAGACAAAGAGAGGTCAAAGGTGGATCTTTCTTTCTTTTTGTATTTCTTGTAATGTCTTTTCGTTTGTGTTTTTATACACATCTTAGGATTATTTGGCATTTTCATTTGGTTATAAGTAAATTGACATAGATAAAGTTTTTGGTTTTGTATGTCAGTTTTTGGTTTGTGTGTCATCTTGTATAAATATTTTTTTTGTATTATATATAGTTATGTATTTGTTTTCAGATTAGTTTTTAAAAATTTTCTAGTGAGAAATTGACCGAACAGTCAATATCAGAGGCATGTCCAAGTTTTCTATGTATGAATACGACTGTACTTGTGCTAGAGTTTCTTTTCCAGGTCTTTCTTTTCAGATAAAAATGAGATTCTGTGGAATATATATCTACAGCATTTTCAGCGGTGATAATGCCCATTGCAGTCGGCTAGGCTATAAGCAACAATGATAACATTACTAACAGTAGCAAGCATCACGTGTGCAGTGTGTTTGAAAATGACTTGACGTAATGAGTCACACAGCTGTGTCGACATCAAACCAAATTAATACATCGGTTTATTTATCAGAACACCTTTTTGCCAAATTAAACTGCTATATTCAGTGGCATTCTATTATTTGCTTCAACATTTTTGGGCACATGAAAGAAAAGAGATGCAGACATAAAGAGAGCATTGTATCACCTTTCATGTTGGATGCAATTATTGGGTTAATCTTTAAAATTTCTATACCACCTGGAATACATTCCCCTGGTTAATCCAACAGTGTTTAGAAAAGATCAAGAACAGGCTGACTACTTTGTGATCTGCTGAGCATTTTATCTTGGGTTAATTTTCCCTTCAGCTAGTTCTGTTTGGTTGTTTCTTTGATGTGTTTGTGTTAATTATTTTTTTAATTTGATTCAGTTATGTTTTAAAAAAAAATATAAATTATGCCTTTGATGAAAAGTATGTGTGTGTGTGTGTGTGTGTGTGTGTGTGTGTGTGTGTGTGTGTGTGTTTGCAAGGGCTTGTGTATGTGTTTGGCTGAGAGAGAGAGAGAGAGAGAGAGAGAGAGAGAGAGACACATTATTGTTTGCAATCATTCAAAACACAAGTCTTGGACAAAAAGAAAAAAAAGATGAAGAAGAAAATGGGGGTTGCGTGGCAGAGGATACTGAAATGATACGATCACTGATTGTTTGAAAAAGAAATACCCCAAAATGTTTGTCAGCGGAGTTGGTTAAGTTATAACCCATGAAAATGTTTGTGCTACAGTGTTCTTACATAGACATATTGATTATTAACTTGCACATGCTGAACCCTGGATGTGCTGCGGTATAATCAGGCATCAGACTTCTGATCCGGTGTTCACCTGTGGTCAGCATGGTGTTGTGTCCTTGGGAAAAGGCCCTTCACTCTGATTTTCCTCAGTTTTTCTAGACATGAGTAGGTATACCAGACATTGGTTGGGGATGATCAAACAAACCTGTGGAAGGTGAGATCAGGGCCCTGCCTTTCTAAGCCGAGCCCTAGACACAGTGGATATAAATTCACTGCCCGGATGGTGGTAGTAGGTGATAAGACCTTTGACCTTTAACCTTAGATGCTAGCATGGGTTTGCCAGTTATTTTTAAATTCTGTTTTTGTGTGTGACTATCAGGTGTGGACCCTATGGGACTGTTCTGGAGTCTGGCCCCCTGCCCCTCCGGCCCCCAGAACATCCGCATGGTGCTGAGGAACGGGGACGACCCTGTCCTCTACACCCTGTCCCTCCATCCGGGTCACTGCTCTCTCAGCGACCTGGTCGCCATGGAGACGACTCAGAAAGCTCTGCACACCACCATGGTGACCAGGTTGAAGAAGGCGGCGGACGTGAGGCGGATACCTGTGAGGGAAGGGGGAGTGAGAGGGGTGTTGTTCTTGCCCCCAGGTTGGTTGCTTTTAAACTTTGTGCATACATGCATGCACACAAGGGTGTGCATGTACATTACATACACACATATCTACACACACACACACACATGCACACATAAACAACCAATTGCACCACAATATATCGCATCATATGACACAGCACCACACACACACCACATACTGAGAAGATATCTTTTTACATCATTAACAGCTTTGTCATTGTGTCCATGATTATGATGATCTTCTAGCGGTGGGGCATGTGATTTAGTCAGCGCTTTCTCTCCATTTTGTATGGAACAAACTGCCCATCTCAGTCATTTACATGGATTCTGCAGTTTAATTTGTAGAATTTCATGGCACACTCTCTCATGTTCTGCCTTCCATCGTATTCATAGATGAGCTTGAACTTCTGATGACTGAGTGTGTGCGTACGTGTTTGTTTGCATGTTTGAGTGTGAGCATGTTTCTTTGTGTATGGCATGTAGCACTTTAATGCAGATTGTTGTTGTTGTAATAATAAGTATTGTTGTAACTTTTCCTCACACTGAAATAGTGTTCAACTACATTTCAAGAGTAGGCTGAGGATTATGTATTCTTTTTCATCTGCATTCTCAAGGCCTGACTAAGCGCGTTGGGTTACGCTGCTGGTCAGGCATCTGCTTGGCAGATGTGGTGTAGCGTATATGGATTTGTCCGAACGCAGTGACGCCTCCTTGAGCTACTGAAACTGAAACTGAAACTGTTGTAATTGTTGTTGATGAATCAATTTGTTGTTGTTGTTGTTATTATAGTGAATTTTGTCATTGTTATGAAGGAGACGGCCCCCATCCTGGAGTGATAGACATGTTTGGGGCCACAGGAGGACTGATTGAGACTCGTGCTGCTCTGCTGGCATCACACGGCTTTGCTGTGCTGGCATTGCCGTTCTTCAGGTTTGACGACCTGCCTGACATGCTAGAGGATATTAGGTTCGATTACTTTGAGGTGAGATAATTGTCTGAATGCATGCATGTGAAATGAATGGGTGTTATTTTGTGTACATTTGGAAGCCAGTGAGTTTCTTGTTATTGCATTGCATCCATTATGAAAATGCACACACACACACACACAGACACTTACAGACATGTGCATACGCACACTTGCACATGAGCAGACATGCACACACACACACACACAGACACAGACAAGATGCACATATGCACACACAAAACGCACACACACACACACACACACACACACACACATATATATATATATATATATATATATATATATATATATATATATGCACTTTTGACTGAATCAAAAGTGGAGTAAGCTGTTCGTGAAGTGAACAATCTCTCATTGGTCTCTTCCTTTTCCATTATACAAACACTAATGCACATGCGCGTGTTCACACACAAAACACACATCAGTATACCCCCCCCCCCCCCCACACACACACACAATTTGGATTTTCTGTTGAACCATGTTCTAATCATCTTTTTAGATTGAAATTTTCTGTGGGATGTGTGTGTGTGTGTGTGTGTGTGTGTGTGTGTGTGTGTGAAATGCATGTGTGTGTTTGGAGTGTGTGGTGTGTGTTTGTATGTAGTATGTTTGTGTGCATGCGTGTGTGTGTGTGTGTGTGTATGTGTGTGTGTGTGGTGTACATGTGCGGTGTGTGTGTGTGTGTGTGTGTGGTGTACATGTGTGGTGTGTGTGTGTGTGCGTGTGTGGTGTACATGTGCGGAGTGTGTGTGTGTGTTTGTGTGGTGTGTGTTTGTGTGGTGTATGTGTGGTGTACATGTGCGGTGTGTGTGTGTGTGTGTGTGTGTGTGTGTGTGTGTGACAGGAAGCAGTGTCATGGTTCAGCTGCCACAGAGTGGTGAGGAAGGGCGGGATAGGGGTGGTGGCAGTTTCAGCAGGCGGCACCAACTCCCTGGCCTTGGGCTGGAAATGCCCCCAGGTGACGTGAACTCTTCTTCTGTACTTGCTCACATTTCAGTGTCTGATTTCCACTGGGCCACCCACCAGAAGAGACCCAGCACTTTGTGTTTCTCTACATTTAGCAGCTTTATGATGCAAATAGAGATTTTTGAAGTTGAAATATATACAGTGTCGTCTTATGGGTTGGAAACTGTGACAAGTGTGTGTGAGTTACCAGGTTTGGGAGGCACATAGCCGTTTATTAGCATTTTCAGTGAAGGTTTTTACTGTATAGTAAGTAGTAAAATTGTTCACAGTAAGCAGTAAAAATTTCATAGTAGTAAGACTGTTCACAGTAAGTAGTAAAGCTGTTCACAGTTAGTTGAACAGTAAGTAGTAAAACTGTTCAGTCAGTGGTAAAACTGTTCACAATAAATGAACTATTCAAAATAAGAAGTAAAACTTTCACAGTAAGAAGTAACACTATTCAAAGTAAGTAGACAAACTGTTCACAGTAAGTAGTAACAGAGTAAAGCTGTTCACAATAAGAAGTAGAATTATTCAAAGTCAGTATTAAAATTGTTCTCAGAAAAAGTCATGTTGCATCCCCGGGATGTACCCTCAGACATTTTTGTTCAGTTCCTGAAGGAAATCAATATCTATTAACTTGATATAAATTTTATGAGGACTGAAACATACATGGGTTAACTGGTCTTTTTACATTGTTTTCATTTTCTAAACCCAATTTTTAGGTGGACTTAGCAAAATGTGGATGAAGTGATCTTTCAAATGTTGTGTTGATTTACCTTTTAACATTGTGTTCTCTTCCACCTGTTTTGTGAACGAAGGAATATTCAGCACTGATTTGATTTGATATGATGTCATATCTCTGTCTCTCTCTTTCTATGCTTTTCTTTCTCAGTCTGTCTCTCTGCCTACCTTTGGTTCTCTCCCTCTCTCTGGTTCTTGCATTGTTTCTGAGTATGTTTATCTCTGACTTTATCTCTTGATGATGGAAAGTGTTGCGTGTGTGAGAACACCAAAGTACTGTTCATCAGAGTACATCGTTTACTTCTGTTTGAAACGATTTTGCTTGTAAACTTGATCTGTTTGAAACGATTTTGCTTGTAAACTTGATTAAGCAGAGAAGTGGGTTTGTAAAGGAAACTGTTGTAAACCAGGCCAGTGGAAAAGCTATATCAGAGCCATGATTTTACATTGCAGGTGAAAGCAGTGGTGTGCATCAATGGCCCTGTGTTCTGCTATGGTTCGATCCTTCGTAAAGACGGAACTGTTCTTGCAGAAGGAGTGAAGTGAGTTTTATTCGTTTTTTGGTTGTTTGATTTTTTCAATTTTTAAGACAGTTACAATAATGGATGTACGTATTATTTTGAAATTATGTGTTTTGCTTTATACCTGTGAATATTCCACCATTGTTTCCTGTTATGATGGCCCTTCAATAAGTCTTGAAATACAGCAGTTGTATGAAAGTTACAAATCTTCTGCTTACTGTACTATTTTAAGAATTCTCCCTAAGCTTGTATGCACTTCATCATTCACTCAAACCACTTGACCTGGGGTATGTACCATAATATCCTTGAAGAAGGCCCAATTGTTGTTTTGTACGTCCATGTTTTATCCCCTGTTACGATGTCCCAAACATGATTTGATTGTATGCTATTGAATGTTTGCAACATGTAGATAAGCCATTCAAGCCTACCCTGTTTCTGCTCTTCTGTCAAGTGGTGAGGTACCCAACTGGCATAACACTTCCTTACATAGAGGTGTTTATGAAAGAAGGTGTTAATGCTCCCTGGTGAAATCTTCATCTCCTCCATTTCATCAATGGTGACTCGAGGGTCATCTTTGATCATAGACTTTACCTGGGCCATTTTTTGGTTGGTTACCACTGTTACAGGTCAGCCACAATGGTCATCATCTTTCAGGGTAGGTCTTCCATGTTGAAACTCCATGTACCACCTAAAGACTGTGGTTTGTGATAGTGCTCGCTTCCCAAAACAATCCAACAAACTTTGGAAGCATTGCTGATAACTCTTTCCCTGGCAAAAGTTGTACAGCAACATAGGTCGAAAATCTGGCTGACTCAGCTCAGCTTATTTACAGCCCTAGGGGGACCATCACCCTTACCATACATTTCGCCTTTCTGAACACAAACAGTTTTACGTAACAGAATGAAATTTGACTTTTTACCTATTACGACATTGCTGTATATGACGTAATAATGATTACTGTGACGTCATTAGTTCTTCCCTATTGCATCACTTATTGAATGTCCCTTGTATTTGACTTAAATAACTGCTCCATTGGTCATTCAGATCTTCACTGTGTTTGAGATGATTTCTGTGACCGATTTTGTGATCTTATAATGATAACAGAAAGCATTTTTCATCAAAGTATTTGTTCATGATGTTCATGATGGACAGATCTGTGTATATTGAATCTTATTGAATGTGAGCAGTTTGTGTGCAGGGTGGATAGAAAAGCCGTAAGGCAAACGAGCCATGGGCATTCCATAAGGAACGCTTTCCCTTACACAACAGATGACATCATCCCAGTAAGTAGATCTCCTGGGATCTTTTCTTTTTGTTTGTTTCTGTTTTTTATTTTATTTTTTAGGTTGCTCTCTCCCCTCTTCAAAGATCATGATTTTTTCTCTTTTTTCTTCTCTCCCCCCCTACTCTCCTTTCCCTTCTTCAGTCCACTCTGTCTCTTCCCATGTATGTACAGGAGACTTCATAGACACACAGTCTGGTGTATCTCTGTTGTCAGCCATCATGACTGAGGTTTTTGGTTGTCCACCATGTGCCCTCCAAGTCTGGATCCACAACCTTCACAGCTCATCCAGCAGCTGCCTGTGAACATCTGTTTTTCTGGCATTGAATGTGGTATCTAGTTAAAAACAAAAAGGTTAAAAGTCGTGTAAGTAATGCTTCATAACTCTGTCAGGAATGACACTCTTAAGTGTAACATCACTAACACAAATGCACCTAATATCAAGGCAAGATGTCGTCCATTATGAATGAGATTGTGTTTGAAAATTAAACTTAAAAAACCCAGTCTGCAAATCGGATCAAAGTCTGAGAGAGTCCAGTTTCATGGTTTTAAAGTTGAATTTTCCCACTTTACTGTTCAGAGGCAAGGAAAAGATGAAAAAAAAGAAAAAGAAAAAAAGAATGACAAATGTGAAGTGGTGGCCTAGTGGTAATACATCCACCTGGAAAGTGAAAGCTGGGCGCAATAGCCAAGTGGTTAAAGTGTTGGACTTTCAGTCTGAGGGTCCTGGGTTTGAATCTCAGTAACAGCACCCGGTGGGTAAAGGGTGGAGATTTTTCTGATTTCCCAGGTCAAGAAATGTGCAGACCTGCTAGTGCCTGAACCCCCTTCATGTGTATGCGTAAGCGGAAGATGAAATATGCATGTTAAAGATCCTGTACTCCATGTCAGTGTTCAGTGGGTTATGGAAACAAGAACATACCCAGCAGTTATCAACCATGACAGAGTCATAGGCAAGTCGATGTTGGTCATATAACGGAAAGAAAGGAAGAAAGAAAGAAAGAAATCAGCACATGGGAATTGAATCCCACACTTGCCACTACTTTCTCCCCTCCACAAGACCTGAAGTCATGATCTGAATGCTAGTCATTTGGATGAGACAGTATGCCGATGTTCCATGTGTTACATATACTTAGTGCATGTAGAAGAACCCATGGCAACAACAGATTTATCCTTTGGAAAATTCTCAAGAAAAATCCTCTTTGATAGGAAACCAAATACACTTGCAGGCAGTGAAAAGAAAGAAAAAATCAATGGTGAAGGTGCTGCACTGTAGCGACGTGGTCTCCATGGGTAGAGCAGCCCGAGTTTCATTGCAAAAGCTGTTGTTACAACAAATATAACACCACAGTGTAATACAAAAATGGTGGTTGCAGCATTTTTCTTTAGAGGGCTTCTGCTCATGTTGACATCTGGTGTAACAATATTGTTGATTGCATTGATTTGGTCCTAACTTTGCAGTTTAGGTTCAAGGAAAAGGTAAAAAAAAAAAAAAAAAAAAAAAAAAAATTAAAGCGAAAACTATGCGTGGTATGTCAGGTATGGGAGAGCGAGGCCCACTACTTGATGCTGGTGTCTGACGATGACCATCAGGTTGACCCAGCTTCCGTGGACGCCTGTCACGCCATGTTCCCCGACCACAAGCACCACCTGATGGAGGTGGTGCACTACCCAGGGGCAGGTCACTTACTGGAACCTCCCTACACTCCACACTGCCTGTCCTGTGTCAACCCCAATGTCGGTCAGTGCCACAGTGCTGCGTGGTTTGTTGCAATGATTTGCCTTTGGAATGTCTTCCACTTTGTTCTGTGTTGATGTTTGAGGAGGTGAAGTGGCAGATTTCAGTGAATTGCCTTCCAAGTATCTTTTTCTTTATTTTGTTTCAGTATATGAGGAGGCACCATGGCAGAGTCAGTCAGGCATTGGGCGTCTGATCCAGTGTTCACCAGTGATCAGGGTTCGAGGCCCCTGTTTTGGCATGGTGTTGTGTCCTCGGGAAAGGCACTTTACTCCGATTTACCTCGCTCCATGCCGGGTACCTGACTTTGGTCGGTGAAGGTTAACACAGCAGATGGAGAGGATTGGGCCTCACCTCCCTGTGCTGAGACCTGGACACAGTGGATATGTATTCACTGACATGATGGCCATAAAAGGCTATGTGACTTTTGACCCTAACCTTTGACCCTGCACCCCATGCTGCTGTCCTGCATCCACCACAGTGCTGGTGGTTTTGTTCCTGTCGTGGTTTAAACCTGGGATCTGGGGTAGGGTCAGGTAGTGATGGGGAACAGGGATAAAGGGAGATAACATGAATGAAAGGTAGACGGGCAGTGTGTGACTCCCATGGTGTGTGAGTGAAGTGATACTTTGTGGACAGTGACCAACGTCAGGGCTCGTCAAACTTTTGCGTCAAGTCTCTGTGCCAGTTGTAGTAGTAAGTATACGCTCTGCTACATCTCCGTAATTTGCCTTTTTAAGTATCCTCAGTTTATATTTTAATGTATTTACTCAGGTTATTGTTTCATTTTGTTTAATTCTTTTACCTTAATGTTCCATTCAAATCTGTGCAGCTTCTTGGGTCAATGTGATTATTTTTCATCCTTTTTTTAATTCTCTCTGACAGGGATGGAGATGCGATGGGGAGGTAATCCAGCAGACCATGCAGCTGCACAGGTAGACTCGTGGGAGCGTTTACAGATGTTCCTGCACACCCATCTGTCTTGACTCTGTCCCTGCCTGCAGATGGATCAATGCACTGACGTATACATAGGCAGATCGTTCAGGTGAACGATGCATGGCACCGGTGTTGTATATTCGCGTACCTCCTGATAGTCTGGAATGAAAACAGTTGACAGCAGTGTAGTATATTATTCTTCTACCTCCTGATACTTAATCAGGGATTAAAACAGCTGAATTAATGATAACGATAATAATAAAGGTATTCATACAGCTCTTAATCTTTCACACTCGTTCATAAGCATGCATAACTCTGAGTTCAGAGAGATGACAGACAAAACTTATAATATACATGTCACTTGAAAGCTGGACAATCTGTAGACTGGAAAGAGGCAGGGAAGGGGAGAGCTGTTTTGGAAAGAGGTATAGGATTTAAGGCCAGAGTTGAAAAAGATGAGCAGAAAAAAAATCTGAAAAAAATTGAGTGGGATGGGGGGTGGGTGGGGATTGGGACACATAAGCCCCCTCAATGGGGTCAACATCCCATGTGTGGTCAGGTTGAACACCCCCCGAAGCTTTTGATTGTTTGTCTTTTAAAATCCTGGAAGAGACATTTGCTGGTACTTCTTCGATACATTCCAACAGGAAAAAAAAAATCTGAGAAAATCAAACCTACTAAAACTAAGTAGAAAAATGTGCAGTGGGGACAGAGGGGTGGATGGTCATGGATGTGGACATGTCCTTCAAGCCTGTGCAGTGTTGTGTTTCAGGTGGGTTCACCTGTCATGGCCCAGCAAGTTAGGGCAGTGGCAGCGAGGTCTGTGGGTCTAAGTGGAAAATGTATACAAGAAATATTTGCACGACCCAATAATCAGGGAAATGTTAAGGTGAATATGACATTCAAGCACACATACACACTAAACAGAATTGATATACAATTGAGATTAGATTTATACAGGCAGCACCTTTAAAAGATTTTTTTCCCACCAGATGTGTAGCATACAATCTGTCCACACACTCTGACACTTCCTTTAAACTGAAGCTTAACAACTGGGGACTAAATGGTTCAGATTGTTGATCATGTTTTTGTGGCCACCAGCAATATCAGAAAACACTCAGTTTGGGACCACAGAAATTGAGTTAAACATGTTGAGAGAACTCCAATGAATTCTTTCTCTTTATAGTATGTAGAATATAACAATATAGCAGGTGAACACCAAGCTGGTTTTAAACGAGGATATTCAACAATTGATCATATGTTTACTCTTTTGGCATTTGTTCAGAAACAGTTTTCTCTTAATCGTAAACTTTACGTTGCATTTATTGATTTTGAGAAAGCTTTTGATTCTAGCAATAGAAAATTATTATGGCCAGTTCTGGTAAAACATGGCATAACAGGAAAGCTTTTTAAATGTATAAAGAGTATGTATAATGTTGTCAAAACAAGAGTTAGGTGTGGTAACAAACTTACTGAGTATATCAATTGCACTAGAGGAGTAAAGCAAGGAGATGTTTGTAGTCCAATTTTGTTCTCATTATTCATAAATGAATTGGCTTTAGAAGTGATAGACAGAGGAAGACATGGTGCGAGATTCACAATTGATTTTATAGAAGTGTTTATATCATTACTTGCTGATGATATTGTTTTGCTTTCAGAGACAGCTATTGGTCTGCAGATACAATTGAATAACTTAAAAAATTCAGCTACTAAATTGCAATTAAATGTTAATCTAGATAAAAGTAATATTATTGTTTTTAGAAAAGGTGGTTATTTGGCAGCAAGGGAAAGGTGGGTGTATGGTGGTATTGATATGCCAGTTGTCAATGCTTACAAATATCTTGGAATTCTATTTTCTACTCATTTGAGTTTTGTAGCTGCATGCAGGGATCTTTCAAGCAGAGCAAAGAATGTGCTGTTACATATTATGAAGAAACTCTTTTTATTAAACATTAATTCTTTGGATATTTTTATTAAGATTTTCGATACTCAGATACAGCCCATCGTACAATATGGCTCAGAATTATGGGGTCTAGATAAAAATGCTACAATACAATGTGAGTTCGTTCATTTATTTCAACTGAAAAAGTTTTTAGGAGTTGAAATGAAGGCACCTAACGATTTAGTATATGGTGAGACGAAGAGACATCCAATCTATATAAATTCTGCAGTTAGATGTGTTCGATACTGGTTTAAATTACTAAAAATGAATGAAAACAGACTGCCACTTAAATCCTATAATGTTGTATGATTTAGATTCTAGAGGTAAAAAGAACTGGGTGTCAAATGTACGAACTTGTCTCTGTGAACTGGGCTTTGGATATGTTTGGGAATATCAAGGAGTAGGTAATGATAATATGTTTCTGAAACTTTTTCGTCAGCGTTTGATAGACTGTAGATGGCAAAACTGGGAAAATCATATTCAGTCAAGTGATAGATTCTGTCTCTACAGATCTCATACTTCTACACATTTAGTAAAGAATTATCTTTTGTTTAACATGGAAAGATATCTATGAGTTTTATAAACAAGATTTAGATTTGGCATTTCTGAAATTCATATGCACAGATATCGTTATAAGATTGTTGATCACAGAGAAGTTGTGTCCTTTGTGCAAGCTGTCAAATGAAGATGAAGTGCATTTTGTTTTGATGTGTCCTGTGTTGCATGGATTTCGCGTAAGATTTATTCCAAAGAAATATTATGAACGTCCATGTTTGTTTAAATTATGTTTATTGATGGCATCATCTGATGATGGTGTCGTACGTAATCTCGCATTGTATTTACACAGAGCTTTTAAGTTAAGAGAAACGGTATTATCATAATTTCTTTAACTAACTGTGAAAATGGTGAACGTTTACTGATAGTATGGTGACATCTCTGTACTGTATTATCGCCCTTCATTCATATGGGGCTATGGCCTCAAGTGAATAAATCATCGCAGTCTCAGTCTCTCTCTTTGTGTGTGTGTGTGTGTGTGCTGAAAAGCCTGCCTCAGTATTGAATAGAAGTTGGCTATGTGTTTGTGTGTGCAAGAGAAGTGACTTTCTTTTGAAAGAACTCCATATTACTGATATTGTTAAGAAGAAAGCTCATTTGTCTCCTGGTTGTTGTTTCTTTAAGTTCAGTATAAATGCATTCTTTTGTCGTTGCTGAGTTTGATGTGTTTTTTTTTGTAATGTTTGCTTTTGTCCCAAAAGATAATTCCAGTCTGCTTTACCTCTTCAGAAAGGATGTGATATCATTAATATAATGATGAATTTTACCAGAACAAAAAATCATATTTCAAGACGTAGTTTTCATATGTGTGTATGCTCTTGAAGAATGATTGTGTTAGAAGAAAAAAAACATCACCAAAACATTCATGTTTATTAAAAAAAAAAAAAAAAAAAAAAAAAAATCCCAAATGCAAACTGAAGTCATGCATTGAGCCTTACACAGCTCTAATCCAAAGTAAAATGCACAAACTCAGTCACAATCATCTCCACCTTTGAGCTCTTTTTGTGTGCCTGTACACTTACACACACACACCTTCACTCACAGTTACATACATAATTATGTCCTGTACCTCTGACAGACATACAGCATCACATGTAGGACTTACACAGAAGACCACCAGATAACAGATACATGAAAGAAAGCTAACATCAAACAACTCACACACCAACACTGCACTACAAGCACTCAGATGCTGCATGGCCACACATGCTTGACGAGTGATCTGGTGAATTCAATGCTGAATTCATTGTATTCATGAAGATTGATGACTGTCTGCTTATGTATTATATAAATAGTTGCATTAATGTGTTCATCAGTAAAAAGTGCTGTTGAAAAAAAGTTTCCAACAAACATTATGGTCCGGTTACACTTCTCGTTTCTATCCCAACACTTCAACTCTGGTTCAAATGATCGGTCTGTCCTTACATGTTTTCGTCTTTTGAACATTTATCTTCCTCTCTCCTCCCTTTCATCTCGCTCTCAATCTCTTTCTTTCTGTAACTGTAGTGTCTCAGAAAAGAAGGAAACGGATAAGCAGAAATAAACACACGTACATACACAAAGATATACACTTGAACGTTTTTCCAGCACATGCACTAAAAAGACATTTTTACTCCAGTGTATTTTTTCCTGGCATTTCTGTTTATTATTTCAAATGTACACTTCTGGCTGAAATAAACACATACACACGCACAAAGAAAAACAAGTGAAGATTTTTCCAGCACATGCATTAAAAAGACAGTATTGCTCCATTGTATTTTTTTTTTTCTAGTATTTCTCTTTTTATTTCAAATGTACGAGCGTACACTTTGGCTGAAATCAGTATGGCGTCTCTTGGTGCAGTCAACAGAAATGTCACATTGGCAATGATAAACACTTTTGAATCAATGGCAAGAAGATTTGGTGATTTAGAGATATTGGATTAGGTCCAATCAGTGGCATAGCATTTTCAAAGATTAATCACTGTGATTCAAATAAATTGAACAGTGGTTCACAATTAAACAGCAGAATCACATGTGAAGACATGGTGAAAAGAATAACAGAATCAATCTTAATGTTGTAAGTAACAACAAAATTCAACCCAGCAAAACACCAGACTCTGGATCAAGCCAATGTATAAAAACAGCTGATTATTGTACTACTTTTTGCCTCAACAGAAATGTGTGAAATTCAAGCTGTTCTCCCCTTGTGAGAGCATGTTGCTACAATGCAATGTGACATGTACTTTTTTTTTCTTTTTTTTGACTGCAGGTGTATTTGTTATACAATCAAAGTCAATTTTTCCACAGATGTTTGGAACCCTTTTTGTTGCCATGAATTCTGTGCGCTGAGTACATATTAAACATATAACCTCATTTATCATCTGATCCGAAAGACTGTAATGGAAAACAGTCAGGTCACAGTTTGGAGTCAGCGGATGAATGCTTCTTGCCCATGTAGAAGACGGGTTGGAAGTTGGGGTCTGTTAGGGCGGGTCTGTCCATGGAGAACTCGGAGATGTTGTACTGCGTTCTGCCCTCCACTGCCAGCTCACTCAGGATCTTGCCCAGAAGGCTGGCGAACCTGGGTCACATGCACCTCATGTGCAATAATACACAAACACACACACACAGACAAACATACACATACACACAGAGATGCACAAACTCACAGACACAAACATCATTATCTGTATATATATGAATACAAGCATGTGTGAGACAAACATGCATGCACATACACGCACAGAGAAGCATTTGCATGCAGACATGTAAAAGTCACTAACGAGTGCATATACTCATGCATGCATGCACACACACACACACACACAAATGCATGAGCTTGTACTCACACACACACACACACACACACACATCCACGTACAACACGTTTCCCCACACTTCTGTTTAAAACAACTACAGCAAAAAACAAACAACAAAAATAAACATACAAGCTAAAAGGCTTGCCTATTCATCTGATCACCAGTAGAGCAACCAGGACATTCAGCCTCTTCAGACACCTAGGATTCACCTTTGGAACGTCAGATGGACCTCACACCCAAACAGACACCCAGAACTCCCCTTTGGAACGTCAGATGGACCTCACACCCACACAGACACCTGGGACTTGACTTTAAAACGTCAGATGGACATCACACCCGCACATACACCCAGGACTCCCCTTCAGAACGTCAGATGGACCTCACACCCACACAGACACCTGGAACTTTCCTTTAAAACGTCAGATGGGCATCACACCCACACAGACACCCAGGACTTTCCTTTAAAACGTAAGATGGACATCACACCCGCACATACACCCAGGACTCCCCTTCAGAACGTCAGATGGACCTCACACCCACACAGACACCAAGGACTACGTCAGATGGACATCACACCCA
The DNA here is from genome assembly GCF_041734735.1 of Babylonia areolata. Lineage (NCBI taxonomy): Eukaryota > Metazoa > Mollusca > Gastropoda > Neogastropoda > Buccinidae > Babylonia > Babylonia areolata. Next base: position 33,033,924 of record NC_134879.1, read on the forward strand.
CACAGACACCCAGGACTTTCCTTTAAAACGTCAGATGGACCTCATACCCACACAGACACCAAGGACTCCCTTTTAAAACGTCATATGGACCTCATAACCACACAGACACCCAGGACGTTACTTTAAAACGTCAGATGGACCTTACACCCACACAGCCACCTGGGACTTTCCTTTAAAACGTCAGATGGACCTCACACCCACACAGACACCCAGGACTTTCCTTTAAAACGTCATATGGACCTCACACCCACACAGACACCCAGGACTCCTCTTCAGAACGTCAGATGGACCTCACACCCACACACACACCCAGGCTCCCTTTTAAAACGTCAGATGGACCTCACACCCACACAGACACCTGGGACTCCCCATTGGAACGTCATATGGACCTCACACCCACACAGACACCCAGAACTCCCCTCTGGAATGTCAGATGGACCTCACACCCACACAGACACCAAGGACTCCCCTTTGGAACGTCAGGTGGACCTCACACCCACACAGACACCCAGAACTCCCCTCTGGAATGTCAGATGGACCTCACACCCACACAGACACCAAAGACTCCCCTTTGGAACGTCAGGTGGACCTCACACCCACACAGACACCCAGCACTCCCTTTTAAAACGTCAGATGGACCTCACACCCACACAGACACCGAGTACTCCCCTTCAGAACGTCAAATGGACCTCACACCCACACAGACACCTAGGACTCCCCATTGGAACGTCATATGGACCTCACACCTACACAGACACCCAGGACTCCTCTTTAGAACGTCATATGGACCTCACACCCACACAGACACCCAAAACTCCCCTTCAGAACGTCAGATGGACCTCACACCTGCACAGACACCCAGGATTTCCCACCTCGAGCAACGCAATCTTCACCAAACCAAGATTTGGACGACCTGACTTTAAGGGCGCCAGCCGACGGGTCGTTAAACTCAGCTCTACAATGCAAAGGCTTCCCACCCCACCACCACCAACATGCATTGTCTCACGAAAAAGCCCCAGCAACATTGTCCCTAACAGTGTGAACTCCATGTTTTCAGCTGGATGTGAAAAGATATTGTTTTCCTTACTCCATCATCTTTAGAAAATAAAATTTTATTCATTCATTTGTTTATTCTCTCTCTCTCCCTCCCCCCCCCCCCGTCGCCCCCCCCCCCTCCCATATATCGTCTCTTCACGACAGCAGCTCTTTCTCCGTCCGTACAAAGGGACACAACCGCAAAGTATTTACTCTTTGCTCGTACTCAGTCTTAGGACACCTCATAAGCCCTACTAAGTTTATGAGAGCAATGTGTGACCTGACCAGATGGATAGCGCAGCGCTTTGAGAGTATTCGTTCTATTGCTGGATAGATTGGGATGTCCTGACATCTTCTAATATCCATGTTGGACTACACAAGGGTACTCCGCTTCTCTGTCATTAATGATATCCGATTAAGGCCGAGAGATAAACAACATGGGATTGTCGGTTGCAACACCCTAAGCGCATGATGGGCGCTGTGTCAGTCTCCATTCGAAAGAATGCTCTGGTAAGAACTGCCACGGCCGAAAACAAGCTACAACCAGTTTGCTCAATGGGCGAACGATAAACCACTTCAACCACGGCAACTGTCTTATGGACTTAACAACACATCACGCGACGTAAATCACCACCGTCTGATGTCCGATGCAATTCACTTGATGTGAAAACGAATGCACGTACTAGGAATACCTTGACGGCACGTGTGACTCGAAAACATCGGGTCATGTTTCAACATCTGTGAAAAAGGCCTTCAGTGTTAAAAGCAATGACAGACACACAAGAATTGAAACGTCTGCTCCGCTATATGTATCGACACCAGCGTATCGACTACGGCTTGGCGCTGCACAACACACCGGTACCCTTTAAGCAATTCTAAAATAAAATACAAATCATACGAAGCTTCATATGAGGTGATCCTATGAAACACACACACACAGCACACGCATCCCAAAGAAAATGACACCTTTGACTTTACCTTCAGATCTACAGGTCCAGAGAACAGTTTAGAACAGGTCAGGGGGGAGACCAATTTCCAGAGTTTCGTAGAAACCGTAAACCGTCGTACATGAGTGTGAAGACCAAAGGAATCAAGCCGACAGGACAAGGAAGAATCATGTATGACAAGAGAAAGATACATCCAGCTAGAGATGGATACCGAAGACTAAGAAATCAAAAGACTGAGGGATGAAACCACCTCAAAAACACTAACAGTCTATTCAACCCTCATGTCCCCCTACTCAAGGGGGAATGAATTGTGGAATGAGCAGAGGGACATAGACAGCTTCGGATAGTGAAGCTACTCCATAGAAAGAAAAAAAAGAAAGACAAATAAACCCCGATGGCAAGTAACTAAAACACACTAGAGGATTCACATGCGAACAAATGAAAATACTAATTAAAGAGAATGCTGCCTACTAAAGTCACACACCCTCCAAGCAACGATGAAAAGTAAAGCACACATGCCATAGTGTCACGTCACTCAAACGCGAAAAAATACATGATGATGTAAACCCGAACGCAGAATAACAATAAAATTAAAACGAGAACAACGCCCAAGTGGCATCAAGCAATGCCAACATCAGACTAAACAACACCACATAGTCACATACGCCCGACAGCAGGTGTTAAGGTAAATGCGAGCTACCAGACTTGCAGCAAAGCAAACCACAGAGCGGCTAAACAAAAAACGAAACAAAAAGTCAAGAAACCCAAAAAGGGACGCAGTACAAGAGCGCTCTCCCATGAGAACAGCCTCAAGAAATATTAACAGAGAACTGCGTGGACAAAGTTAAACATAAAAAAGGTTAGAGCACGATGCTTTGCAAATCAAAAATATCGGCATCATTTCCAAACCAACATTGCGCAAATTCTTCAAAACGGAACAGAGTCTCTGTGGGACTTTCCAAATACAATAGACTGAGCAACACACTAGACGCACGTTCTTGGCATCAGAGATCTTTTCCCATCCCTCTTGGCAGCCCTGTGCGTGTGCGTGTGTGGATGTGTGTGTTTGTGTGGATGTGTGGGTCTGTGTTTTTGAGTGCGTTTGTGAATGCGCGAGAGTGTAGTGTACACAAGTGTCAGGAGAGATCTGTGTACGGGTGTGTGTGTGTGTGTGTATATATATATATATATATATATATATCTTTGTATATATGTGTGGGGGTTGGGGGTGGGAGATATGGGCGTATATGTGTGTGCTTGTACAAGTAAGTGTTCATCTCTGTGAGTGTGTGTTTGCGTGCGTGTGTGTGTGTGTGTGTGTGTGTGTGTGTGCCGTGGAAGCTGCGATACGTAGGCTAGAAATGAGTGTGTGGAGGAGGGGGTTGGAGGAGGTGCAAGGTAATGTGTGTGTGTGTGTGTGTGTGTGTGTGTGTTGGAGCTCATGTACGTTTATATGTATTTGACTGTACTTTCATATCTGTGAAACTGCATGTTTGGTGCATTTCTGTTATGCATGTGTGGGTGTATGTGTGAATGTGTGTCGTCATATTTTACATTCATTCGCTTAATTATCACCATTGTTGTCTTATTTATTTATTTATTTATTTTTTATTATTATCATTTTATTAGTATTACTATTATTATTACTACTACCTTTTTCTATATTATAATTATTATTTATTTATTTATTTATTTATTTATGTAAGCTTATCTATTATTTATTCCCCCCCCCTTTTTTTTTTTTTTTTTCTCAAGGCCTGACTAAGCGCGTTGGGTTACGCTGCTGGTCAGGCATCTGCTTGGCAGATGTGGTGTAGCGTATATGGTTTGTCCGAGCGCAGTGACGCCTCCTTGAGCAACTGAAACTGAAACTGAAACTCACAAAGAAAAACGGGGTGTCAGGTGACGTTTCTTTGTATACTTATGGGATCTTTTTTTTTTTTTTTTTTTTGCTGCCATATCATCTACACCATTTCAGTGGCATTACTCCCATGCCGCTTATTTAGATTCCCCTATGCACGGCCACACCCGGGTTTGTCCGTCACAGTTCCAGCGTTGGCAGTCCGCAGGGAACCGTCGATGTTAGGTCGCCAGGAGGCCACACACCAGAGGAGACCCTGCACTGCTGCTGAGTCACTTCGGTGGTGTTCAGTGGTGCTTGTTCTGATTCAACGTACTTAGGACACCACCTACTAAGCCCCTTACTAACGACAATAATGGCTTAGTCGCAGAGCCAGACTGAGTGAGTGTCCTCCCAGAGTGGAGACCGCCACAGACTTTGAGACTGTTTTGTTTATATTGATGATGATGAAGAATGAGGAGGATGACTATGACGATGACGATCTTGCTATGGAGGTCCATTTTGGTTTGGGACTACTTGACAAGGCTGTACTCTACGCTTCCTGTCATTATGATATCCCGGCATTAACCAGGCCCGAGAGATACAGACACTTGCAGTGTTGGTCAGGTAATTAGAGCAACACACCCAAAGACGCATCTTTGAAGTGGATGACACTTGACTGTGTGGTCCCAGTCTCCCCATTTAAGCCCACAGCACACTCAGCTCTGGGTAGGAGTCGGCCACGGCCCGAAAAACCCACCTCCGCTGGGATTCGAACCCACGTCCTCCCAGCCGTCAGTGCGCGACGATAACCACTTCGCCACGGCAGCTGGTCTTATGGGATCTTTGTTACAACTACACTGCACTGCTGGTATCGTTAGATGATCTAAACCACCAGTCTGTAACTGTCGATGCACTTACTTGTATGCGTGACCGGCCCCGCAGCAGACGATGACGTCAGAGAAGCCTTGACGCGCACAGTTGTCGATGACGAAATGTCTGTCTGGCGTCATGGTGTACAGACAGGTCTTGGTGAACATTTCAGGTCCCAGGAACTGTTGGGAGAAACAGACACTGGTACAGACACACAGAGTATCGTCTTGAACGTTTTGCTGCCGGACTGGATTGTTAGCGACACACACCGTATAACGAGCACGCGCGCGCGCGCGCGCACACACACACACACAGAGCATGGAACGCACGTTCATGGCCATGTGTACATAATCATAAATACACAATCATCACGGAAAGCATTCATTATGAGATTAGGTTGAAGTGCACTGATGAAACACACACACACACACACACGCACACTTTGATCCCAAAAGAAAGTTGACACCCTGTGGTACTTTACCTTGGGCAGAATCTTCTGCAGCAGGTCTGTGCAGACCTTGACCCTGGCAGGGTCAGCGGTGAAAGTTCGGGTGTTGGCAGTCACTGGGGGGCCGCCCGCATCGATGCCAATTTTGGTTCCAGAGTTTCCGTGCACGGGCAACGCGTAGATGTCGTACTTGGGAGTGTGGAAGATCCAGATAGGAAATCTGGAGAGACAACACATGACAAGACAAGATAAATTCTTTATCAACGAGGGAAACTGATGAACTTTCTCTCTGGAGGGAGGATGGAAACGCGAACGACAAGGCAAGAGCTGGTCTGCCAACATCAGGTGACTGGACGGGGATGACCTTCCCAGGTCTTCTCTTCACAGCTGTCAACAGAACAGCGTGGAGGAGGTAGTCTGTCTCTTCAACCCTCATGTCCCCCGATGACTCAAAGGGTTGAGGGTCTGATGATTATGTTGATGATGATGATGACGATGAACAGTTGGACTGAGTACATGCTTCTTTTCATACAGCTCTCTCCCTAAAGAAGGAAAAAAAAAGAAAAAAAAGAAGACCCCCCATCCCCAGCAAATTGTAAACTGAGAAAACAAAACAAGAAAAACAACATCGACACAAACTGAAAATACCTGTATTAACAGAAACTGCCTTTTTGCCTGATAATTCCACATCTACAGCCATCTCGCAAAGAACAGAGCAAAAGAAAAACACACATGGCAATATGTACAGCTACACTACAAACATGCTGTAATAAAAATGATTATGTTTGAGTGTAAACTACCAAAAAACGCAGAATAGATTTCAGATTAAAAACTCTTACACACACGAACACCCCCAATTCTTCCAACACACACACACACACACACACACACACACACAGGTTGTCCATGGTAACATTCTGCAGAAACACCCACTTTGACAGCAAAGCAAATACACATGCAGACAGGGAAAAAAAAACGAAACAAAAAACAAGCAAACAAAAATGGGAGGCGCTGTACCATTGCGACGAAGCGCTCTCCCTGGGGAGAACAGCCTGAATTTTTCACAGAGAACTCTGTTGTGACAAAATTAAAAATTAAAAATATTGCTTAGAGCCCAGCCGACCATGAAGGCCATTGTTGTGACAAAAGGTAATATAATACAATACAATAAATACAATACAATACAATACAATACAATGAGAAAAGGGGAGGTCAAAACGAACTTGTCCTTGGTGAACTCCTTGATGTGGGGGCTGGCGAAGTAGGTGACCTGCTCCTGGGTGACAGTGACGGGCACGTGCACCCCGATAGAGCCCAGCACGTCGTTGAGCCACGCCCCCGCCGTCACCACCAGCTTCCTGCACGTGAAGGTGCCCTTGGTGGTCGTCACCTGCACGGACGGGACACAGCACTCACTGCAGGTGATGTCGTAAAGCTACAGGCCTATATCTTAGTGCTTTCCAAATATTCTGTTCAAAACATCGATATTAATGGTTTCTTTTTTTATGTGATGATATAAGGAATATATCTCAGTACTTTCCAAACAATCTGTTCAAAACATGGATATTAATGGTTTCTTTTTTTATGTGATGATATAAGGAATATATCTCAGTACTTTCCAAACAATCTGTTCAAAACATCTTTGAATCGCCGATGTTAATGTATTCTTATGTGATGTTATAAAACAATGTACCCCAGGCCTTTCCAAACAATGAATTCAAAACATTTTTGAATCACCGACATTAATATATTTTTTTTTTTGTGGGGTCCCATTATCGAGCAGTCAAAAAAGCAAGTACAAAGGGTTTTTTTGGTCTTGTTTCTTATCAAATATTAATGACTGGCAAAATATTAAAGCTTTGAAGATATAATCACACACACACACGTGCATATTCACACATACATGCCCCCCCCAGCTCCCCACCACCCCTCGATCTCCTGACTCTCCCACATCCTTTTTTCCCCGTTTGATGTCACTGTTAGTGAAAAGACGTGACACTGATGATTAACAACAACAGCATTCAAGACTTCAGCACGTGATGCTGTGAATGACGTGATACTGCGAATGACGTGATGCCTTTATGACGTGATACTGCGAATGACGCGACACTATGAATGACGTGATACTGCGAATGACGTGATGATACTGTGAATGACGTGACGACATTGAATATCGTGGTGCTGTCAATGAATGACTACGTGATGCCATGAAGCAATGACGACAGTGATACCGTGAACATGATGCTGTGAATGACGTCATGACACTGTGGTACACGAATGACGCGATGCTGTGAATGACGTGATTCTGTGAATGATGAGATACTGCACTGAGGTGACGAGATATTGTGTGAACTGCGCGATATGTGACGGACGAGATACTGTGAATAACGTGACAATGTAAATGACGTGATCATGTGAATGATGCGATACTATGGATGACGTGATATTGTGAATGACGATGATGTTGATACGTGAAACGCCCAACTTCCATGCAGATCACACAGCACACCTAAAAAAAACCACCACCCAACTCACTAAATGAATGGATGAACAGACGAAGAAACGAAAATCGAGACATTTAGTGAATGAATAAGGGAAAGAAAACAAACATGAAAGTAAAGTATTACTTTTGCTTCTGCTGCGACTATGTATACTATCATTACTGTTATCATCATCATCATCATCGTTATTACAATTATTATTATTATTGTTGTTGTTGTCGTCGTCGTTGTTGCTGTTGTTCTTATCGTTATTATTATCATTATTATTCTTATGATTATCATTATCATCATCATTACAATACTCGTACCGCAACTTTCCCGTCGGCGTTCCTGAGTACCCTGAGCACGGGGCACCTGTCAATGACGACAGCGCCGTTGCCGCGGGCCAGCTGCAGGTGCGTGGAGTTCCCCAGGGCGGCGTCCACCAGCCCCGCGTCCTTCTGGAACAGCGCCTCCACCTCGGGCCCCGTGGTGAACTGCGGGTAGCGGGCCCGCAGCTGGGCACTGGTCCAGCGTTCGAACCTGGATGTGAAACACACATACGCGCGCGCACGTGTACACACAAACACACATCATACACATGTACACACACTCACGCACACACGTACGCATACACAGGCTCTGACACACACGCATGTCACACACACACACACACACACACACACACACACACACACACACACACACACACACACTCGCACACGTGTGCTCGTGCACGCATACACACAAGAATCAAGGAGATATATTCAATCCTTTGACCCCTGTTAGAACATGGAGGAAAAAACCCCAGTAACATCACTGGTATTATTCACCAAAACATAACAGCAATGAAAACACGTGAAATTGGTGATAAAAACAGACAAATAAACGTTCGTTTCGCAAACACACACACACACACGCGAGCGCGCGCGCGCGTGCTCAAGCGCGTACGCATGCACAAACGTGCGTATACACCCTCCTTTTTATAGTTTCACACGCACACACAGACACCCACTGAAACGCAGACAGAAACACACATGGGGAAATACAAAATCAGAAAACGAACAAAACAAAATGGTCATACATGTATACTACTTGACATGATGTATAAAAGAACTTCACTGAAACAAACGTACAATATATTACATTTCCACAGGCGAAATTAACCAGTATGTTTCAATCGATCCCCTGCTAAGTAGACACGACGTTCTTTTGGGCACTGCTTGTTTTCAAGACGGGAGTAAAAAGTATCAGTATCAGTAGCTCAAGGAGGCGACACTGCGTTCGGTCAAATCCATATACACGCTACACCACATCTGCCAACTAAGCAGATGCCTGACCAGCAGTGTAACCCAACGCGCTTAGTCAGGCCTTGAGAAAAAAAGAAAAGAAAAAAAAAGAAGATAATAATGACCCCTGATGGAACATGGAGGGAAAAAAAAGTAACGTCACTGGTATTACAACAACCTACTGGGAATAAAAAATGACAGAGAACTGTTTTTGAAAATGGACAACATTCAGTGAACGAACACTCTTACACAAAGTTTGTTTTGATGATGGAAGTGAAGATTCCAACGAACAAATACACACACTGACGAAGGCTGTTTCGGAGATTGATGACTCGACAAATTTCCACTGTACGAAGACTAATAAATTGATTATCTAAGACAAACAAACCTAAACTGAAGAGTAATCGAACGAACGTTCATGTACACAGACTCATTGACTGAGGCATTTTTGGAAACTGAAGGGAAAATTCCAGTGGACGAGGATTTTGTGACAGTGAACCTTATATATTTTCTTCTTCTTCTTCTTCTTCGTCGTCGTCGTGAGCTGCAACTCCCACGTTCACTGGTATGTACACAAGTGGGCTTTTACGTGTATGACCGTTTTAACCCACCATTTAGGCAGCCATACTCAGTTTTCGGGGATGAACGTTACATATAATAAGACAGTTTTCAAACGTGTACCTGTGAACCCAGCAGAAGAAAATGTATCTGGGTCACAGCTTTTTTTTTTTTTTTTGCTTAATTTTTTTAAAACACGATTTCTGCGCCTATCGCATGTAGAATTCCCACTCCCCCCCGCTGTCAGTTTCTTGACGACGTCACTTGAAAAAAACTGGCCTCATGTTGTCTTTACATTATCTTATCAATATAGGACTGAAAGCTGACACTGCCATCAACCTCATTTCAGAAATTGGATACAAACATACACACAGCCTACATTTACTCTCTCTCTCTCTCTCTCTCTCACAGACACACACAGACACACACTGTGACGCCCTGTCTACACACACACACACACACACACACACACACACACACACACACACACACACACACACACACAGAGCCTACATGTAAGAACACAAACACACACACAGCCTACATACACGCACAAGAAGACACACAAAATCTCATTACATGCACACCCATAGCCTATATAACTATATAATGTACTAGTACATACACGCACATGAACACAGAGATGGTTTACATGAACTCACACAAACTGACTGCACGGATTCTGTTTTCAAAGATACGTTTCAAATCGGGAAATGGGGACAAGGTCTCGATTAAATGTAAAGACGAATGTACTATGAAGAAGTGGAACACACACACACACACTCTCTCTCTCTCTCTCTTTCTCTCACCACACACACACACACACACACACACACACACACACACACACACAAACGCACTCATAAACGCAGTCTCTCACCATACACACTCATACACACACACGCGCGCAAACGCACATACTTTTACACACGCACACACACACACACACACAAATACATGCACACAGACACACACACCGATTCAACTGACTGTCTGGTCTAAGCGCGTTGGGTTACGCTGCTGGTCAGGCATCTGCTTGGCAGATGTGGTGTAGCGTATATGGATTTGTCCGAACCCAGTGACGCCTCCTTGAGCTACTGAAACTGAAACTGAAACTGTCTGGTTAACTTGGACACAGAGCATCAAAACAGACGAGGTGTCTGGATTCCAACCTGAACTAACTCGATTTATCACTCAACTGGTCACGCAAGAGTGTGCATACAAGCACTGGAGCGACATCTATGGAGTCACTGACACGAAAGTGCGTCATGCTGTGGACAGTTGCTGAGAACGTGAGTGTTTTTGACAATTTGCGATCCTCATCACTTGTTTCTCTCGTTAAATTAATGAGTGCCCTTTTAGGAAGACCATGAAGTTATTTTTCGTAATTGCACTTAGCAGTAGTTGTAGTGGTATTTTTGTTGTTATTATAATAATAAAGATAATCATTACTACTATTAGTAGTAGTTGTAGTAGTATTGTTGTTATTACCACCATTACTATTATCATTGTTATCACTGTTGTTACTGTCATCATAGTCGTCATAGTACTCACGGAATGTTGTTGCGTCGCATAGCGCTGACGTAGTTATCCATGATGACGTCAGTGGAGCCACGCACGGACAGCTGGATGCCGCCAGGTGTGAACACCAGCTGCTGGCCCGACTCCCGTTCCACCTGGGACCAGCTGAAAGGACGACACTTGCTGCTGTTTGTGCTGAATGCTGCTCTTTTCCTTTTCAGTTCCCCCCCTCCCTCCCCACCTCCAAATAAAGACAGCATCTGTGAAAGCATTAACACTGAAGTCATGTGCAAAGCGAAAACGAAGTGAACAGCAAAAAGAAACTGAAGGTATTTTGCAAAAGACAGATACGTAGACAAGCAGTGAAACAACAGAGTATATAATATAAAAACATAAAACAAAAACTAATGTTAGTTTTTGTTCTGTCCAGAATGATTGCTTCTCCCTATTTCATGAACTGCCAGTCATTCTGCCCGGAAACCAGGACTTCTCGGAACACCTGATGAACAGCCAGGACTCCCCCCGACAGGACTTCCCCTTCAGAACGTCTGAAGAACAGACAGTATTCCCCTCAGAACACCTGAAGAACAGACAGTATTCCCCTCAGAACACCTGAAGAACAGACAGTATACCCCTCAGAACACCTGAAGAACAGACAGGACTCCTCATGGAACACCTGAAGAACAGACAAGACTCCCCCCTCAGAACATCTGAAGAACAGACAGGATTCCCGTTCAGAACACCTGAAGAACAGACAGGATTTCCCTTCAGAACACCTGAAGAACAGACAGGACTCCCCCCGACAGGACTTCCCCTTCAGAACGTCTGAAGAACAGACAGTATTCCCCTCAGAACACCTGAAGAACAGACAGTATACCCCTCAGAACACCCGAAGAACAGACAATATACCCCTCAGAACACCCGAAGAACAGACAGGACTCCTCATGGAACACCCGAAGAACAGACAGGACTCCCCCCTCAGAACATCTGAAGAACAGACAGGACTCCCGTTCAGAACACCTGAAGAACAGACAGGATTTCCCTTCAGAACACCTGAAGAACAGACAGGATTCCCCTTCAGAACACCTGAAGAACAGACAGGATTTCCCTTCAGAACACCTGAAGAACAGACAGGACTTCCCCTTCAGAACACCTGAAGAACAGACAGGATTCCCCTTCAGAACACCTGAAGAACAGACAGGATTCCCCTTCAGAACGTCTGAAGAACAGACAGGATTCCCCTTCAGAACGTCTGAAGAACAGACAGGATTCCCCTTCAGAACGTCTGAAGAACAGACACGACTGCTCCTTCAGAACACCTGAAGAACAGACAGGATTCCCCTTCAGAACACCTGAAGAACAGACAGGATTCCCCTTCAGAACACCTGAAGAACAGACAGGACTGCTCCTTCAGAACACCTGAAGAACAGACAGGACTGCTCCTTCAGAACACCTGAAGAACAGACAGGACTTCCCCTTCAGAACACCTGAAGAACAGACAGGATTTCCCTTCAGAACACCTGAAGAACAGACAGGATTTCCCTTCAGAACACCTGAAGAACAGACAGGACTTCCCCCTCAGAACACCTGAAGAACAGACAGGACTTCCCCCTCAGAACACCTGAAGAACAGACTGGACTTCCACTTCAGAACACCTGAAGAACAGACAGGACTTCCCCTTCAGAACACCTGAAAAACAGACAGGACTTCCCCTTCAGAACACCTGAAGAACAGACAGGATTTCCCCTTCAGAACGCCTGAAGAACAGACAGGACTTCCCCTTCAGAACACCTGAAGAACAGACAGGATTTCCCCTTCAGAACACCTAAAGAACAGACAAGATTTCCCTTCAGAACGCCTGAAGAACAGACAGGACTTCCCCTTCAGAACACCTAAAGAACAGACAGGATTTCCCTTCAGAACGCCTGAAGAACAGACAGGATTCCCCTTCAGAACGCCTGAAGAACAGACAGGATTCCCCTTCAGAACACCTAAAGAACAGACAGGATTTCCCTTCAGAACGCCTGAAGAACAGACAGGATTCCCCTTCAGAACACCTGAAGAACAACCAGGACTTCTCCCTCAGAACGCCTGAAGAACCTCTCACCTGGACAGACATGTGTTGACTATAGGGCAGCCTAGTATTTCGCCTATTTGTGACACCAAATTTTAGAAAGTATTTCATTTACTGTGGCTGTATATTTCGTGATATTTTGCCTGTTATGTTTCTAAAAGGCAACACAGTTCCGCTTTTTGTTTCTCTAAGTGCGAAGCAAACGCACACACAAACACATACACACAAGCACACGCACGCGCACACATAACACGCACACAAAAACAGAACGCCAACGAAACATGGTCCCCACACTTACCATTCAAACGTAGCAGGGGTGAGCCGCGTGTAGCGATCATCGTGATACGTCAGACGACTGCACACAAAAGGAAAATTATGAATCACAGAAACACTTCTGTAACTTCTGACATTTCTATATCTCTCTCTCTCCAACACACACACACACACACACACACACACACACACACACACACACACACACTACAAACCAATCAATGAAGCATGCTTGCAAGCAAGGAAATAATCAATCAGTAAAGAAATAGAAAATAGAAACTAGTAAAGAAGAAGAAACTGGAGATTACATAGTTTGCAGAATAAAGACACATAAACAAACAATGAAACAACGGAGTATTTAAAAACAACAACAACAACAACAACACAAAAAACCACAAAAAATCAACACTGATGATGTCCCACCCAAGCGGACACACCACTGACACATTTCAGTGTCTGCCAGTGTGTCAATGTGAATGGTTAATGTAAATAAACATATCGGTTTTACACGAACCGAAGTACGTGGCTTTGCAACCACTGGAGCAGGGATCATTGGCAACAACTGGCACCCCTCTTCAGACAGCCAGGACTCCCCATTGGAACGCCATATGGACCCCAACCCGGACAGACAGCCAGGACTCCCAACTGGAACGCCATGTGGACCCCCAACCCGTACAGACAGCCAGGACTCCCAACTGGAACGCCATGTGGACCCCCAACCCGTACAGACAGCCAGGACTTCCCATTGAAACGCCATATGGACCTCCAACCCGGACAGACAGCCAGGACTCCCCATTGGAACGCCATATGGACCCCCAACCCGGACCGACAGCCAGGACTCCCCATTGGAACGCCATATGGACCCCCAACCCGGACAGACAGCCAGGACTCTCCATTGGAACGCCATATGGACCCCCAACCCGGACAGACAGCCAGGACTCACCCTCGAACAACGTAACCTTCATCAAACCAAGACCCAAGCTCTAAACAACTTGACCGCTAGCCAATATGTCGTTAATCGATTTAACTCACTCAGTACGGCCAGTCCTCTCTTCTCCTCTACACAGACCCCTCGGATGTCCAGTGGGCGTCTGAATGACCCAACCTTTAGCTTCCGTCGTCAGAATTGTGGTATTCTTTGTCAACATTCACGTCTTCAGAATAAGAGCCTTCCGCTTGCAATATTTTGATGATGGTAATTGGGGTGAAACGCTGTTGACGTCGTCTCTTTCGCCGTTCGTATGGAGAGAGTTAAACTCAACTCTGCATAGTGACAATGTGAAATTTCTCGTGGAGATAAACGCGTGATCGCCTGTTAGTTGTGGCGTGATCGCCCGCAGTACAGCTAGAAAAGGAAAACCTGACTGACAATACATTCGTTAGTTAAAGTTCAAAAGGGCGTTGTAGAAGAGAGGGCTAAGCGTTGGACTTCTGATTAGTGTTCACCAGTGATCAGGGTTCGAGGCCCCGTTTGCATGGTGTTTTGTCCTGGGGAAAGGCACTTTAATATGATTTTCCTCCCTCCACCCAGGTATGAACGGGTACCTGACTTCGGTTGCGGATGGTTAAAACAAAAAAAATTAATGGCCACGAAGGAAAAGATTTGTCCCCGCCTCCCTTTGCCAAGCCCTTGACACAGTGGATATCAATTCGTTGCCCCGATGGTAGTAAAAAGGTAAGGATATTTTTCACACAGACAGATAGCACAGACTCACATGATTCTGGAGACGTCCTGTGAACCTCCTCTGTCATGTCCGATCTCGAACTGCTCCAGACCCAGCACCTCTGTGACAAGGGAGACAATGACAATAGTATTTCGTTCAATAAACACATAATTATGTTCGTTTCCAGCTCTGCTCCCTCCCCACAAAAACTGGTGATCAAACAATAGAAAATTTGATCCTATGCATTCACTTATAATAACAGTACTTGATGCCAGAGAGAGAACACTGAACACTGAACACTGAACTGTTTTAATGAATAGGCCATTGGCCCATGTCAATAGGGGTGGTTACAAGTCCATGCAGAGGAACAACAAACATTTTACAATTGGGAACGTACTTTCAAAGCCTTGTCAAGGAACACAGCCAAGCGCTTGACCAGTAATTTGTTTTCACACGCAAAAAGTAATGTCAGATTAAACAAAGATGGAGTATTGTAGTACTTAGCGGGGATATAGTGTTGTCTCAGATCAGCATATTCAGGGCATTGTAACACGAAGTGAACTTCTGTTTCCTTTTGAGAATCACAGAAAGGACAGGAAAGCTCATTATCTGTTACATTACGTTTAAAACGTAATCTGTGTGTATTGAGTTGTGACACACCAAGTCGTAAACGTACTAAACTAATTCTGGCTTGAACGTGTTTCAGTTCCAACAAATATGGTGAAAGTACAAGACTACTTTTAAAAGTACGATATAATGAAAAGCGCTCACTGTCTGAGAGCTGCAGAGACCAGTGTCCTACGTACTCGTTTACCAGTCTGTTTTTTAATGTGCTAAGAAATTCCTTTTCATTTCCAACCCCCTGATTCTCCCAAACCTCCTGAAAGCCATATTTATATAACATGAAAGAAACAGATGTGGTCCATGTATTCGGATTCTGTTGATGGATAAATAACATTTTGTACGCTTTCAGCGGTAACCGATGTTCTGGCATTCTGACAATTCTTAGCCAGTACTTGATATCAAGTATATATTAATATACAAGGGGAATCTGCCCAGTTCCCCGTAAACCATTGCATTTGGTGTTCTAACACTCACATTCAAGAACCGTTTCAGTGCAAATGTATGCACTTTCTCTATTACATCAAGATTTGTAATCAAACCCCAAACTTCCGCCCCGTAGCTCAGCATTGGTTGTATTTGCGCATCAAATAGTTAAAAAAAAAAATTTGGGGGGCATTTTTCACCAATTGATCGGAATAACCTGAAAATATTCATCACTCCCTTTTTTGCCCTGCCAGCCATATCATGTAATGTATGTGAAAAAGTAAGTTTTGTTGACAAAATGACACCTAGATACTTATACATGTTCACGACTCATTTTAGTTTTTCCATAGAGCCACTTTTCATTTTCTGATAAGTACCCACCATTTCTAAACACAACAACGTTAGACTTATCGAGGTTCACAATCAGGCCAAGACTCATGGCTGTATCATAGAGCACATTCAGTTGGTTTTGCAAACCAGTTACAGAGTCAGATATCAAAATTATGTCATCGGCAAACATTAGAATAAGTATTTCTAGTACATCAGGTATCAGCTGAACACCATGCTTTCCTTTGTTAATTATTTCAGATGCTAGTTCATTGATAAATAACGAAAATAAGACAGGACTGCACACTTCACCCTGTTTAAGGCCTGTGGGACACATGAAAGCATTACTTAATTCACCGCCTGCTCTTACTCTAGCTTTCACAACATGATACATACTAGTTATTGCATTATACATTTTTCCGTGTATACCTCTTTTTTTTTTTTTTTGAGGACATTCCACAAGTTTATTCGCACAACTGAATCAAAAGCTTTTTGAAAATCTATGAATGCGACGTATAATTTCTTATGGTAAGACAGTTGTTTTTGAGTCAATGCAAACAAAGTAAAGATATGGTCGATGGTACTGTATTTCTTCCTAAATCCTGCCTGACTTTCATTTATAACACTGTTTTCCTCAATCCACGTACTAAGTCGCTGATTTAAAATGTGACTATAAAGTTTACTGCAGACATTCAAAAGGGATATACCCCTATAATTGTTGGGAGAGTTCTTATCACCTTTCTTGTGAAGTGGCTGAATAACAGCTTCTGTCCACTGGGATGGATATATACCTGAGGTGAACAGTTTGTTGAAAAGTATAACCAGAAATGGCACAATAACGAGAGCTGCGTGTTTGAAAACCTCCCCTATTATGCCATCGGGGCTCGCAGCTTTTCCGTTTTTCAGAGCACGAATAGCTGTGAATACTTCGCCTTCAGTTATATCTATTTCAAGAACATCATTATCATAATGGTCGTGCTCATCACCAAGTTGAGCTTCTGGCTGATTTAAAGTATTTTCATTTACAGCTTCCTGACAAACATCTGACTGGAAGATTTCAGAGAAGTGCTGGAACCATTCGTCCTTGCTAATGGAATTACCTATCGTAGATTTATTTGTGAAGGATTTAATCTTGATCCAAAATTCTTTTGAATTACTTATATTTTCATGTAATGATTTCACAACTTTTTCACGGTGGGCCTTTCGCTTTATCCTTAACAGTTCTTTATATTCCCTTCGCTGTTGATTGTACTGTTCCCTCACTCTTTTTTCCTCACCTAACTGCACGCTGCTCTCGCTATAGCCATCTCCAACTTGGTGTTCCCTCCCACCGCTTCTTGCTCTGGTCTTGTTACATGCTGTTTTAACGTTATACAGCTTACGCAAATCTCGGCGGAGTTCGCGTTTTGAGTCTTTGCACTCGGAATCAAACCAAGAGCCTGTCTTATCTCTCCCCACCGTGATTACTTTTTTCATGCAGGAGCTTGCATTATACAATGCTTCATTAACACAACTAACCGCTTCATTAACATCAGTGTTGGTTAGATTTGTGGCTTTTTCCAAGCTGTTCTTAACTCACTCAGTACGGCCAGTCCTCTCTCCTCCTCTACACAGACCCCTCGGATGTCCAGTGGGTGTCTGAATGACCCAGCCTTTAGCTTCCGTCGTCAGAATTGTGGTATTCTTTGTCAACATTCACCTCTTCAGTATAAGAGCCTTCCACTTGCAATATTTTGATGATGGTAACTGGGGTGAAACGCTGTTAACGTCGTCTCTTTCGCCGTTCGTATGGAGAGAGTTAAATTCAGTTTCTGACAATTTACCAAGGAAGTCGTTTACTTTTTCGGGATCCCATCTCAGCTTTTTGTTCGGTTTCGTAAATAACATTTCCACAGTATAGCTCAACAGGCATGTGCTTCGACTCAATTCTTGGTGATACGTTCAACTGTTTACATAATTTTAGCAAGGTATGGGAAACAATAAAGTAATCTACAATGCTACACCCACTCGGTGAGATGTATGTATAGTTTCCAAAATCAACATCACCTTCAATACAATACTACCATTAAGGATACATAAATCAAAGCATTTACAAAGATTTAACAAATACTTTCCAAAATCATTACAAACTTTGTCCTTTGATGTTCGTGTCGTCTCTTCATCATCACCGTCATCTAACGGGTCCATACCAAGGATGACGC
This sequence comes from Babylonia areolata, assembly GCF_041734735.1. Lineage (NCBI taxonomy): Eukaryota > Metazoa > Mollusca > Gastropoda > Neogastropoda > Buccinidae > Babylonia > Babylonia areolata. The sequence continues at coordinate 33,052,501 of NC_134879.1, forward strand.
TGTCGGTGCATATGTTCTTTCCTCCTGTACGCGGGTTGAAATCTCCCATCAACAAAAATGGGCAATCACCGTACTCTTCCATGAGGTCCATCATACATTGTTCTAAGATTGCAACCCCATTATTGATATCAGTGTCACGATAGCAGTCAGATGAACTGGGTGGTTCCTATCAAAAGGACTGGCGAGTCATATGCAAAAAGTTCGCCTGACATTTTCACAACAACAATACTGTCATATTCTACATATACTTTTTCTATATATTTAGACAGTTCCTTTTTCACAAGCAGTGTCAGGCCACCAGATAAACGTGCAGTTACTCCCTCAGATAAACGAACTCCCGGCGTAATAAAAACGTCATGCTCAGGAAATAATTGAGATGGGAACTTTGTCGCAAATGTTTCAACTAAAAGACAGAAATCAAAAGTACACAGATAAGATCTTACATCAGTATCATAAACAAGTGATAAACCTTCAATATTATAAGTGACAAATTTTAAATTTCTGTCGACACAGGCCTGGCCGAATCCCTATTTGTTGTTCCCTTGCCTGTCTGTGTGTCTGGCTGTGGTTTCATGAAGTGTGGACTGGCGTTTGGGTGTGCCGCTTGTGCAAGAATGACTTCTGGTCTTTGTGGACTGTGCACGTGTTGTTCTGCGTGCCGTCCCTGATGCCTGCTTCGCTTCGCCTGCAGAGTTTGTCATGACGTCACCGTGTGGGTTGGTTTGTTTTTCAGTGTGTGTCACCAGTGCAGGGTCATGTTTATGTTTGTCAGCTGATTCTGTCCTGTCATCTGTCTGTCTGTGATCTGTGGTGTTGCCCTGTTCCGAAATCATGTCAACGCAGTCATTCCGCGGTCGGGAACCGTTTGTTTTGTGATTGTTTTCTGCACTGTCTGCTGTACTGTCTGTATTGCGATCTTTACAGTGTTGTGTGTCTTCTTCAGGTGCATTTGCACCATCGTAAGCACAAACGTCAGTGTTAGGTACACGCACGTCAGAGTCCTGTACAGTCTGTGAATTGTCATTCCCTGTGCCAGCTTTGCAGTCTCCCTCCTTATGTGGTGCAGTCTGTGTCGCGTCACCCTCGTCTTGTTCGTGATGTCCATCGTCCTGTGTGCCAGTACTCGTCGTCTGCTCTGAAGTTTCAGTTATGAAGTTAACTGACGGTTCAGTTATATGCAAAGTATCATCTGTCTGTCTGTTGTCAGTGTCGTCAGACCTTGCATCTTCCTGGACAGGGTTGTTTGTCCGCTGTCTGTATGATCTGTGTTGTCACACTGTTCCTGTGTCTGGTGAGAACCACCTGTCTGTCCACTGTCTGTATTGTCACACTGTACCTTTGTCTGGTGAGAACCACCTGTCTGCCCACTGTCTGTATTGTCACACTGTACCTGTATCTGGTGAGAACCACCTGTCTGTCCACTGTCTGTATTGTCACACTGTACCTGTGTCTGGTGAGAACCACCTGTCTGTCCACTGTCTGTATTGTCACACTGTACCGTTGTCTGGTGAGAACCACCTGTCTGCCCACTGTCTGTATTGTCACACTGTACCTGTGTCTGGTGAGAACCACCTGTCTGTCCACTGTCTGTATTGTCACACTGTACCTTTGTCTGGTGAGAACCACCTGTCTGCCCACTGTCTGTACTGTCACACTGTACCTGTATCTGGTGAGAACCACCTGTCTGTCCGCTGGCTGTGCTGTCATACTGTGAGGTCGTCAGGCTGGTCACAGTGCGGGGCCTTGATGCAACGGGTGGAAAGGCCTGCATTGACGATAACCAGTGGGGGTACGCCTGGTACTGCTGCTGGCTGGTATACCACTCCTGACCGTCATCCCAACCACCGTCTCCGAAGTCGCTGTAGTAGGGATACCCGTCATCGTAGTCGTTGACTGTGGCGTGCCGGACATCCTGCCTCCACCGGTAGTAGTCCCCTCCCTGTCTGCTGCGTGCCGTGGTATTGCGGTAGCTGGAACGCTGGTCTTCTGCATCCACACCTTGTTGCTGCTGCCAGCGGCTGTCACCACGTCTTCTGCTTGCTTCCTCCACCACCAGACGGCTCCCTCTGTAGTAGGCATGCATGCCTCGTCGTTTGTGTTCTTGTATTGTCTCTCGTTGTCTGTCTGTCAAGTCTCCAGCAACCGTGATGTTCTTTCTCCTCAGGGCCGCCTTTCCTGTCGTCAGAATTGATATTTTATCAGACCATCTGGTAAATTTGACAATCATTGGAGGGGGTCTTCCTCGGGAATCATTGTAGCGACTGAGGCGATTGGCCCGCACAATGTCGTCGGGAGTCCACACTCTGCCAGGCACCACACCATCCAACACCGCTGCGGCACAGTCGTCATAGCTTTCGTAATTGCTATAACGAGGAATATTGAAAAACGCGAAAACATCTCCAGTCTGTCAACTTTCGCTGCCAAGTCCGATGTGAGCTTTGTCATATCATCCTCCAGTCTCGACAGGTTCTGTTTTGTGTTGTTTGTTTCAGTCAGCGAAGTGTTCACTGCCTGCTCCAATGCACCAGACTTCATACGCAGCACGTGCATTTCTTCTTTCAATTCTCGCACTGCACTGTCGATGCTGGACGAGATTTGAAACGAGAATGTTGTAAACTTCTTATCCAAAATTTCTTTCATCGATTTTTCAATATCAGCCTTCTGTAATGCCAACAATTTTGACATCTTCTGGTCCGCTGGTAGTACAACTTCATCACCATCCATCATTTGCTGAATAAAAATGACTAAGAACGTAATAATTAGCAAAAAAAACAGAGAAAATTTGGAGAGCTCCTAAAAACGCGTCTTCTCTGGTCCCTGAACTTGAACTCACCCCCGATGCCAGAGAGAGAGAGAGAGAGAGAGAGAGAGAGAGAGAGAGTATATACTGTGATATGCGTTTGTTCACAAGTATGATTTTATTATGTATGTGGGTTTTTGTTGACCATCCAGCTGCTTGGATATAAACCTGCACACGTGTGTGCACATGCATTCGCACGTGCACGGTTTTTTTTTTTTTTGAAAGGTGGATGACACACAGATCACAGACACACACACACACACACACACACACACACACACACACACACGTGCACGCTTTCTCATATGTGACATTTCGCTGGAAACACATTATTACACTTACAGTAGAGTAGTTTCCCTTTTGTTCCCCGTGACGGTGATGAAGGTTTGGATTGTATGTAGCTAAATCCAATTCTTTTTCCTGATGGACAGTCACTGACGAGTTATAATGCTGTACCATCACATCGCCCATATCAGTATGCGTTCGGACAAATCCACTGGTCTATTTGTTACACAACAACTGCTGCTAAGCAGATGCCTAACCAGCAGTATAACATACCCCCCTTGGGGATGCCGGGGGTCTTTTAGAATAAACAGCACCTCCGTCTTCTGGAAATACTGTGCCAGAGATTTCCTCTTTTCTATCACTCTCTTTGTTTCTGCCTTTTTTCTTTCTTCACTGTTGTCTCCTTTTTCTGCCTTCCCAGGCCATTCCCTTTTCTTGTTTTTTCAAGCAAGCCTTGACACTTTTTTCCGTTTTCCGCAGTCTGTGATGCACTCCCTGTGCTGTTTTGCTCTGGCGATTAGGTAGTGAGATGTTAAACACTGGGATGGGCACAAGCTGCCTGTTCTGTAGTGTTATTTGACTAGATGGCCTTTTTTAATGTATTTTTTGTTTGGTTTTGAAGTATTGCTTTTTTTTTTCTTTTCCATTTTTAGGATTTTTTGTATTCTGGGATGATAAATTAAGCGGAATGGCTGGCGTCCTCAGCATGACCTAGTCTTATTAGCTATAAGGAGCTAAATGGTTGGGATACTGTGTCATGAACTGTGTTTTGTGGGTTTGTCTCCACGTTTCAAGTTTTGTAGATGTGACAGTTTTGTGTCGAGGAGGTTGAGCATTTGTATGGTTTGACAGTCCTGATATGGCCCTGTGCGGTCGGCTGGACTATAAGCAACAAGAAGACAAGAGCAAAACCAACGCGCTAGTCGGGCCTTGAGTGCATGCATGTACCATATTTGTGTACCTATCACAGTGCATTTCTTCTACAGGATTTTGCCAGAGGACAATACTTATGTTGCCAAGGGTGCGCCAAGTGCGTGCTGCACACGGGACCTCGGTTTGTCGTCTCATCCGATTGGCTGGACGCTGAGTGTGATTTCCCAGTCATACTTGGGGAAACGGGCGGCGAGACCGGGAATGGAACCTACACCCTCACGGAAACTATACTGGAAGACAGTGATCTCCCAAGTGAACATACGTGCAGACCTGCTAGTGCCTCAACCCACTTCATGCGTATACGCACGCTGAAGATCGCGGAATACGCACGAAATGAATGACACAAGAAACGAATGATAAGCTCCCAACGGCAGATGTAGTCGGCTGGTAAGTAGCCTGTTGCGCAAAAGACTCCGTGTTTGCACAGCGCTTAACTCACTCAGTACGGCCAGTCCTCTCTTCTCCTCTACACGGACTCCTCGGATGTCCAGTGGGTGTCTCAGTGACCCAACCTTTAGCTTCCGTCGTCAGAATTGTGGTATTCTCTGTCAACATTCACCTCTTCAGTACAAGAGCTGTCCGCTTGCGAATATTTTGATGGTGGTAATTGGGGTGAAACGCTGTTAACGTCGTCTCTTTCGCCGTTCGTATGGAGAGAGTTAAAGTTTGGTCTCTGACTGAAGACTGGCGATTAAGTATCCGTATCATTAGTGTGAGCATCTTAACCAATCTACCACCTTCCTTCTTGTGGCGCGATACATTATCCTGACTGCACGACGCTCACCTTATCAGTCGCTGCTTCAAGGAAGTGACCTCTTTATCAGTATTGCTCTCTGCATGTTTTCCCGAGTCGCCTTAGTACTTTCTGATGTAGCCACCACCCTCAATATTGTCTCTTGAGAGTTTGACTCTGTGTTCTGTTTGTGCCCACCATAATGAGTAAAATTTCAAGATAACACTATAGTTATGTGGTCAATTTTCACCACATCAAGTTCAGGTTTATTTGGTGGACATATAAGGACTTGCGTATTAGACGAAAGAAGCTGTCTTTCTGTGTTTTTGTACTTTTCGGGGGATTTGGGGGTGGGGGGGGGGAGTATTTTTTCTTCCACAAATGGAGGAGAGGAAGACACTAACGCCAATAAAATTATATTCCCTAAAAGAGTTCAAAAAGTTGAATCCCACCTACTTCAAGGTAGCGGTCAAATGGGAGAGAGAGAGAGAGAGAGAGAGAGAGCGAGAGCACGGCGGTATCTGGCAAATAATTTCCTGATTACTTTCACACACACGCACACTAGTGACACATGGAGAAAAAAACTCAGTTCATTTGTTTGTCAGTTCTTGTTGTTGTAAATATCGTCTGCTCCAAGCAGTTGCAGCTCCGACGAGTTAAATCTGTCTGTTCTTGTTAGTCAAAAACAGCAATGCTATGCTTTAATCTGGCACCCCCACCAGACCCCACCCCCACCACCACGCACGCGCGCGCAAGTTATTGAAAAAAACAACAAAAACGACAACAACAATAACAAAACAAACAAAAAACCCCACAAAACACACACACACACACACACACACACACACACACACACACACACATCAGTCTGATATCATCATGTCAGATGAACAGACTATAAATAAATAAACAAACGAAAACAAAAACACCCACGCGCGCACACACGCACATACACACAAAGAATTGAATGCTGCCTACCTCCCGGTGCTCTCTTCGAGAGCCAGTACACGGCCCCGCTCCCTACCCCCCCACAACCCACCACAATGTACTCAAAGTGTCGTCTGTTTCCAATCGCCTCCAGTCCGTCTGCCATGTTGGCTCGTCAGGCGCTCGCTGGGAGACTGCAGGCCACACAGGATTGTGAGAGATGTGTGTAAAGACTGCATGTTGCCAGCCCTCTTTTCTGTGACCCAGGAGCTGCGTAAAAATGGGTCAAGACGCAGAAACTTACGATCAGTGCTACCGTGGTTTATACCACCCCCACTTCATTTTCGTTCTCCAAGGGAAAAGAAACGGGAATTATTTATAAACACACATACACGCACGTTAGCTCGCAAGCACACACAATCTCTTTGTCATCCAGAATTATTGCACCTACTGGTTACATTTCCATGGTTTGTGGGACCAAAAACGGAAAAAGCAAGACAGTGGTGGCACGTTAGTTTAGTGACTGAATCAGCATCAAAACTGAGTAAAATAACGTATAAAATGAGAGTCGAAATCCACTGAAAATAGGTTACATCAGTCTTCTAATGGTAATATCGTTTCATACATGCACAAAAATTGCCGGTAAAATAGGTGCAATAACTTAGGATGCTAAAATAGGATTTTACCCCACAACTCTCTCTCTTTCCTCCCAGTGACTCGAGCAGCGGATTACAAACACATCCATCCACCCTAGTACTCAGTATACGAGACCAGTGGCGTATGAACCATTTTCGCTCTGGCACTGAGCTCAGTGCTTAGCAAACTTGGAGCTGGATACCTGGAGGCAGCATGTAACGATCACGGCCCCGAGTTCTGGTGATTTCACGTGAAGACGGTATACATAAGTAACCCTACAGCCACGTGAGACTTACAATGAAAGTGTCCTTCCCCTCTTCCTAAGGTCATTAAGGTCGTTTCATATCTCAGTGGGGTTCGTTTAATCAGGGTCGGGTTTTTTTGTTTTGAGGAGTTTAGGTAGTTGTTCACATGTAGGGTCGGGTTTTGTAGTTGTTCTATAAAATATAATTTGTATTTGTATTTCTTTTTATCACAACAGATTTCTCTGTGTGAAATTCGGGCTGCTCTCTCTCCCCAGAAGAACGCGTCGCTACACAACAGTGCCATCCATTTTTTTGTATTTTTTCCTGCGTACAGTTTTATTTGTTTTTCCTATCGAAGTGGATTTTTCTACAGAATTTTGCCAGGAACAACCCTTTTGTTGCCGTGAGTTCTTTTACATGCGCTAAGTACATGCTGCACACGGGACTTCGGTTTATCGTCTCATCCGAATGACTAGCGTCCACTGAGACCAACACTCAAGGTCTAGTGGAGGGGGAGAAAATATCGGTGGGGTATTAATTGTTTAAGTAGTTGTTCACTCTTAGGGTCTAGTTTTGTAGTTGTTCTATAGGGAAGTCAGTTTGGTAGTTGTTCACATGTAACGTCAGTACTTGTTCAAAATGGGAGTTATTCAGGTAGCTTTTCACATGTAGGGTCGATACTTTATTATAGGGGAGATTTTAGGTAGCTGTTCACATGCAGAGTCAGTACTTGTTCTATAGAGGAGTCGTTTAGGTAGTTCACATGAAGGGTTGGGGTTTGTTGCTCTATACATGGTCATTTCAGTAGTTGTTCACATGCAGGGTCAGTACATTGTTCTGTAAAGAGTTGCTCAGGTAGTTATTCACAAATTGGATCAGGGTTTCTTCTTTGTGGGTCGTTAAGGTAGCTGTTCATGTATACATACAGAGTAAACAGAATAACAAGCGAAATCCCCCCTGTCAGCCATTCACCAAACTGATCAACCAGCCATCAAAAATACAGTTCAAAGACTGAAAAGGAATCTGTTCTTCAATCTCCGTAAGCAACGTTCCGCATCAGACACATTCCACCACTGAGAAAACACACACCGGTACCACTAAAGAGAAACATTTATTCAGATTTTCACTACAAGGAAGCGACAGTTGGACAGAAGGCACATATACACTGTTTTTGGTAGATCTATGAGGAGAATTGGAAGTACACATATAGACATGTTTATATACAATTGATCAACCTTTGTGGGAATTTCTGTATGCTTAACCATGTGGTTTTACTGAAAATTATATGTGACCATGAAAATATGTCAATTAATTAACACACACAAAAAAGGTGCATGTTATTCACATCGCTTACAATCACTCCCATGAAAAAAAAAGGTTTGTGTTGAGACAACTAATCAAGATCAGTTTGGAGAAAACATGAAACAATACATGATCTTCAGCATCATAATAAACAAACAGGGTTATAATAACTCTTAAAAATCAATTAAAAACTTTTTAATGCCTTGTAACTTCTGTCAGAAGAGCTAAGTGCACCAGTCATAGAAAGGACAAAGCTATGACAATAGTGCAAAAAATGTGATGGGAGGGTTGATCAAGGGAGTCAACTCTGCAGGATCAACTGCAGCTGAGATTCACCAGTTTCCAACTGGAGTTTCATGTCTGTAAATACCAAGGCTGATATCCCTCACATTATACTGTCCTGTTTAATGTTCTTTAAAAAAAAAACAAGGTTACAGGTCCCATAACCTTTCACAGCCATCAGTTCGGTCAATTCATGTCCACCTTCCCAAACCATAGTTGGGTACCCATTCACACCTGGGTGGAGTGAGGAAAACGGGAAAATACTGTCTTTCCCATGGACACAACACCATGCCAAAACAGGGCCTCAAACCCTGATCACCGGTGAACACTGGATCAGAAGTTTAACATCTAAACAGCTTTGCCATGGCACATCATGTCAATGTACTTACTTCTACTAGAGAAAAAAGAGTCTGCATGTTTTATGCAGTCCTGGTTACGAAAAAAAAAAAAAAAAACATCCAACAAAGTTAACACACATGTTTGAAGAAACACACACACAAATCACAGTTATTGAATAAAAGAAATATCCCCATATTATACTATCAATGACATTATACTATCCCGTTTTATGCGCTTTAAAAAAAGTGTTAAAGGTCCCAGAGCCTTTTATGGTCATCAGGACTGTGAACTGATATCCACTGTGTCTTAGGTGATCAGTTTCAGTTTCAGTTTCAGTAGCTCAAGGAGGCGTCACTGCGTTCGGACAAAACCATATACGCTACACCACATCTGCCAAGCAGATGCCTGACCAGCAGCGTAACCCAACGCGCTTAGTCAGGTGATCAGGGTTCCAGTTGTTGTATCCTTGGGAAAGGCACTTTACTCCCATAGCACCCAGGTGTCAATGGGAACCTGACTTCAACTGGTGAATTCAAAGTTGACAAAGGCTGAAGAAAGGCAGCCGATGTTTTTGACTTCGAAATGACCGCACGATCACCACGCACTCATGAACTGGATACAGGAGCAGCAGGATGTGTACAAGGCATTCAGTTATCACAGGCAATGCGTTTCAAAAGAAAACTGAACTGACAACACAACACTTCAGAAACACAGCAGGCCCCCAGCACCCACAATATCAAAACGTCTACACTGACTGCAGTCACTTTACACATGGGGAGAGAGAGAGACAGGGACAGAGACAGAGACTGAGAGAGAGAGAGAGAGTGAGAGAGAGTGAGTGAAAGAGAGCAATAGAGAGACACAGTGAGAGGGAGAGAGAGTAAGAGAGAGATAGGGAGAGTGAGAGTGATAGAGAGGGAGAGAGAGGGATTGATAGAGACAGACAGAGTGAGAGACATCAAGAGAGAGTCAGAGAGACAGAGACAGTGAGAAGAAAAGGAGGTGAATGAAGAGGGCAAGGGAGAATCTGATGAAAAGAACAAAAAAGAAGAAATGAAATCATCATAAAAAACCCCAGAAGAAATAAGAGATGGAGGAGAAGAAAAAGAAACAGAAATGTTGTATGAAGTCAGAATTGTGTGGGAGGAGGAACTCTGTTCAGTGTCCCACCACACACACTGGTGATTAAAGACATCCAGTTAAAGTATCATTTTTCACCTTTGATTTCTATTAATTAAAACTGATTAAAAATTTTTTTAAAATGAGAGGAAGGGTGAGGGTGGGGACTGAATGGTGAGTTAGGGGAAAAGGACAAATGAAGGGTGAAATCTAAGATGAATATCTGAAATAAATAGAAGCACAATTATAAAACAACAACAAAAAACTAAGTGGACTTCACAGAAGGGAAGCTGTTAATTTAACAAGGGAAACAACAGACAATGAATGTAAAAAAAATCAAAAACATCAATGTTCCCAGAAATCTGGATATGAAGCAGAAAAACATGTCTCATATCTTGGTTTCCACAATGAAACAAATCAGTCGTTCAGGATGCTGGTGGCAGCTAATGGCAGGTATTAAAAAATGCCAACGACAGGACTTCTGATTAGTTAAGTACCTTTGGGGTTCCCAAGAACTCTTTTACCATAATTCTAGGAGAGCCCATATTACCTTCTGAGGGCCATCCTAATACTGCACATCCCGATCAAATCTGCAATGCTACCCACAAACAAATAAGGGCACAGTCAAGTAATAATGAATAATTCAAGTCATGATTATCCAGGTTTCTGGGCCTATATGTGGCGAAGGGAAACAACTCTTCTTCACAGCGGACAATCTTCATGTCAGAAAGGTCATGTATACAATAGACCACTGAAGAGTTCCGTGGCCATCTTGGATTTTGTGCATGCGCATCTAACTTTTACTAGAATTTGTAACCAATGCCAAAGGTGATCGACACAGGCAAAAGCAGCAAACAGGTGCTGTCCCCCATTTCTTCAGTTGATTGCCTCCATTGCTACAACCAAACTCAGTACAATGAAGCGCCATCATGTGCACAATAAAAAAGAACAAAATATGAAGCAAAAAGTCGAAAAAAGAAGCCTTCTGTTTTGCACATTCTGCCTCTCTTGATCACCTTATTGCTCGAAATTTGGGAGAGCCAATCAACCTAGAGAGCACAGATCATGTGATGCTCCTCTACAAGTCATGTAAGCATGGAACTCTCCACCGGTCTATTTTCATTGTTTTCATATGTAGGTTCTAAAAAAAACCAAAAAAAAAAAAACCAACAAAAAACCCCAAAAACCAGAACATCTCAAGGTCCCACTCAAAACAAGTAGTGAGTTCTTTCCATTTTCAAAGCATCAGGGATGTTATGCTTGTGTTATCAGAAGCACTGAGTAAAGCATCAGATATCCCTTTGTAGAAGAAATGTTGTGGCACAGGCACAAGAGAAAGGGGAGGTTGGGTGGTGGTGGTTGAGGCGTCTTAATACACCAATGTCCACCATACATCACCAAGCGTTTCATTCACAAAATCAACAAGATGTATATGTGCATAACAATGAGAAAAGACAGTAAAAGTGAGATAGAGATACAGAGAGTTAGAGAGCGAGTGAGAGAGAGAGAAATGAAAGAGAGAGAGAGAGAGATGAAGAGAGACGAGAGAGAGAGAGAGAGAGAGAGAAAGAAAGAGAGAGAGAAGGAAAAGAACGGAGGACAGAAGGGAAGAGAGGGATGGAGAGAGAAAACGAGATCGCACTCTCATATGCTTGATTAAAAACCTGCAAACATTTTTTCTTTCTGAAAATGATTGCTACACAATGCAATCAACATCACAATCAAACAATAAAAGTCAAAGACTGGCATATAATTTTACCCATCCACTTTGAGAAAAGCTTTGTACAGATATCTTTGTCAACATATCTTAAGCACATGTTTACTGTGTTCTGTTTACCAACAACCACACTACTGCTACTGATATTGGTACTGATGATTGAAACAATTGCATTTACAGTATATTTACATACTTTCAAAAATCACCTTCATACATGCCTCACTTATTACCATCTGACCCAACTTTCACTCTCAAATAAAACTATGACTTCACACACTGAACGACAACACATTTTAGGATTCTATATATATATATATATATAAAAGGGAATTCATATGGGTGTGAAAAACTCTTTCCACCGTAAAAAAAATTCCAACTCCATGTGTTTCTGTTCTGTACAACTGCAGATGTTTTCAGAGAGGATAGAACAGAAATTGTGACACATGGAAAGAATTGTGAAATATGACTTGAGTCATGTCAGGCACAACTGGAGAAAACTGATGCTGTTTGAGAGCCTGGAATTCACTGCGTCTTGAACCATGTTGTATTGTATTGTTCTGTGTTGAACTGTTTAGTGTTGTATTGTCCTGAGTTGCATTGTGTTGTATTGTCCAGAGTTGTATTGTGTTGTATTGTCCAGAGTTGCATTGTGTTGTATTGTCCAGAGTTGCATTATGTTGTACTGTACTGAGTTGTATTGTGTTATGATGTCCACTGATGAAGCCAAAATGCTTTGTCATCCTTGGTTCACGACAGACAGCCATGATATCTATTGTACTGCACTGTGGCAGGGTAAAAATGGTCATACACGTAAAAACCCACTCATGTACGTATGAGTGAACAGGGGAGTTGCAGCCCACGAACCAAGAAAGAAGAAGCATTGCATTGTATTGCCATGTAATGAAACGTATTGTATTCTACTGCAAAAGTGCTATATCACATCACATCATTGTCACAGCTGGTAGAATTCTGTGAGTTAATTTGTGTTTTTCACTTTGAAGATTGTGTTGCCACCAAGCAACCAATTTGGATCCTGATTTTTCTGTTTGTGCACCTGTTCAATAATGACAGGTGTGGTTTATTTTTATGCTCTTCAGAACTCAGGCAATACAGCTTAGTCATCACAACTTCTCCAATGCACTCCAAGAGCATACAGCAGATGGAACCGCCATCATCTTGTCTGAAAGTCTAGCACCAACACGCCACTGAAGCAGTTTTCTAGCAAGGAAAGAAAAACTATTCCCACATGGGATTCAACCCTGGGATCTCTTGCTTCTTCGGCAGGGTGTTCAAATGAGTGAACCATGGAGAGACAGAAGCGTGATATTCCAGTCACCGATGATCAAGCGCATCATGTGTGATCCAGAAACACAGACCCAGACAAAAGGTTCTCTGCCACAGCAATCAAACCAGTGTTCATTTTCACAGGGACCTGTTCACCTCATTGAAAAAACAATTCTCACATAATCCAGTTTACCTATTGTCAATATAGGAATCTCCTTTTCTGTTCTATTTTTTGAATAAAAAATACAACAGTTTACTATTTGTAATTTCACTGACGAATAAGGTCTTTCGAAATATATATATGCTGGACATCCATACTATGTATTACTATGTCTCTGCTGACCACATATCACAATTTTTCTAAATAAGCAAATAACACATATTTGCCAAACAATAATTTACAATACACTGACATTCAGTTTACACCACTGTACATGTACAATTTGCTATTGTGAAGAAATATGATTGGAAAGCAGGAACAATTATTCACTTACTGTAGTTTATGTGCTGATATGTTTTTGCCAGAGGAACATACAATATTCCCATATTAAATGTATTCATTCTGTGATTTCTACAAATCATTATGAACCGCTTGCATGCAGTGTCCGAAACAGCAGGGACAACCATTCTGTTGCTGTTTTATTTTTTTACATAATGTATATAAAGTGCATGCTGCACACAAGACGTCTCATCCGAAAGACTAGCACCCAGACCACCGCTCTAGGTCTCAAGGATGGGGAGTAAAACTCAGGACAACATATGGGACTGGAACCCATGGTCGCCTGTCTCCTATTTGGGTGCATTACCGCTATCCATTCATGTCCTTAAATCACAGCATTACATGTCTTTAATCCATACCATTAACAGACTCAAAACATGTCTTTAACCCATACCATTAACAGACTCAAAACATGTCTTTAATTCATACCATTAACAGACTCAAAACATGTCTTTAATTCATACCATTAACAGACTCAAAACATGTCTTTAACCCATACCATTAACAGACTCAAAACATGTCTTTAACCCATACCATTAACAGACTCAAAACATGTCTTTAATTCATACCATTAACAGACTCAAAACATGTCTTTAATTCATACCATTAACAGACTCAAAACGTTTAACTGTTTGTCCACAGATCACCAGTACATCTATTAAAAAAAAACAAAAAAACGTGCTTCATCCAACAATCATCTTAAAACAATTATGAACTGTTGTTATTCAACATCAAAATTTTAATCAATTTTATTTGAAAGGAAGGTGCATACTATAATACCTTTTTTTTTAATAGAAAAAAAACAGTTTTAAATATAACTGTCTTCAGCCAGTAGACGTGACTGGCAATGTACCATACACAAAAAAATTAATAACTTACCAAAGCTCTTGAAATCCATTTACAATCAACATAAAAAAAAATCTAAAAAAAATAACTAAACACCAATTCTGAAAACAAGTTTCAGTAAGATGGTTCAATGTTACTACATGTTAAGATCATATTTCCATAACGAATGCACATACATCAAATTGAAAATTCTTTTCCATGTAAGATATGTTTTCATGATGAACGCACATACATTCAATTGAAAAATCTGTTTTAGGTACAATAAATAAGTTTCCATAATGAATGCACATACATAAAATTGACAACTGTTTTTCATACACAATAAGTCTTTAAAGTGCCCAGCCACAACTCACAAAGCATTATTAGGAGATCATTCTGTGAGAATGCACAATATGCCTTACAACCCTGGCACACTTGATCATGAAGACATAATCCATGTTCTGTGTTCAAGACACCAAACTGACACCCACATTGTTGGATACACAGATGAATGCGACCTATTTTTGTAGCATTTTCCTAGTGTTTAACAAGTATATGTATCCCTCAAAAGAAAACAAGAAAACAAATACCAATAAAAAAAAAAGGTTTTAAGTTAAAATCCATCACCTTTTGTATCCGACACTGAAAACTGGCATGAAAATAATGATGCTTACATGTGTATGTTTTCACCCTCACAGCTGTTGGTAACAGAAGCCTTTTATAGCGTGTACTATGACTGACTGCCAGAAGTTCAGAGAGAAGCCAAAGCCTTAGAATTTTTTTTTTTTTTTTTTTTTTTGCTGCCCCCATCATCTACCATTTTCAGTGGCATTACTCCCACACCATTCATTCCAAGTCCCCTACACACAACCACACCCAGGTTCATCTGTTGCAGCAGTCCCAGCAACGGCAGTCTACACAGCACTAATGTAGTTGGGTTACCAGAGGGTCACACACCAGAGGAGACCCTGCACTGCTGCTGAATCACTTTGGTGGTGTTCAGTAGTGCATGTTCTGATTCATCAAAGTAAGGGCACCACCTACTAAGCCCCCAACTGATGACAATAACTGCTCAGTTGTGGAGTCAACTGAGCATCCCCTCCCCAGAATGAGACCACCACCATGTCCCCCATACTATTCTACATCTGACAGATGCAGAGCAGACTGAGTTGTGGTGACTCAGATACCCATGTCCACCAGCTCACAAACACTCCACACATTCGCTTCAAGCATTCTGAATAATATTCTACAACTGACAATCAAGAACAGACTCCATGACAACCTCTGACACTCTGACTCCCTGAACTCTTTTATCTGGCCTCAAAATGGTTTTGTTTCAAAACAGGTTTCAATGTGGCATGTCTATACAAACAGTATACACTTCTTTACATGTGGTATGCTTGACTCTGTATGTATACATATGTATGTGTACACATGTGCATGCATGTGCAAAAGTATGTGCGTGTGTGTGTGTGTGCGCGCGCACGTGTGTACATGTCTGCTCCATGGATGATCTTTACACAAAATCACTCTCTTTCCACAGCTTTTCAAGCAAGGAAAGAAAGCTTAAGTACTCCACAAATTGCTAAGTTGCCCTCTTCTACAAACTATTCCGTTACTTTACTCAGATATTTATATCCCCTTGTGAACTGTTTTGTGATATAGTGGATGCAGCCAAAGTGTGTGATCTCAACTGATTTTGTTTGTATCCCACTGAAAGTGTATCCGACTGAAACTAACCCTTTACCTCCAGACCATCCCACATCACAGTGATTCATGAAAACATCCACAGCACCACACACTCTGTTCCTCCCAGCCACCAAGAGCACTTCACACCACTCACATTGTACAGACACAATGTACACATATAAAATGGATACCAACAATGTTTATCGGTAAAAAGACACACCTGCACCTTCTTTTCTAAAACACTCTTCTTCTTTACCAGCAATGGCCCCTTCCCGTTACTGTCTGATTCAACATTATTCTCTCATCAAATCAACCCTTGATCGTCAATTATCTTGAAGGTGTTTAGTTCCAGGCTCACACACACAATAAATCTGTGAAAAGGGAGCAACTGTACTGGAATGCCATCACAATATTCAAACAGTTACTGGCTGCCAAATTGATTCAAACTGTGATCATCACTGGCAGAGGATTAGAGAAGTATTTCTGTACAGCAGTGCCACCATGTGATGGGCTGGTAAAGGAAGTTTTTTGCCTGACGTCAGAAACCATGACAGACAGATACTTAGACGAATGTAAGTGACTTGTTTCAAAAACACTGTCCTCACTCTTCTGTTAACCTACAGCAATTTTCAGAAATCTTTAAAAAAAAAAAAAAAAGAAAAAAAAAGAAAAAAAGAAGCTGACAAATTTATGTTGGCGCTGAATTCATTGCCCACATCAACCATCTTCAATCATCAGCTTATCTTTTTCTTTTTACTATCATTCCAACCCCACCCCCTCCCGCCCCTCCCCCGTTTCTGCATGCCTTTAGTTGTCTGCTCACTCTCTGATGATGGTAGTGATTTCACTGGGTGTGATTTCTTTGAGCAAAATCCTCTCAGATCGTTCTGGTCATCATTCTGCCATGTTTCGTGACCGTATCATCTTCTGTAACTGCGACTGGCCCAAGGCGGCAGCAAATTTTTTCACCAGGTTTTCGTAGCCTGCTTTGGACGCCAGGTCGTAGGCCGTTTCCCCCTTGTCATTCTTCACAGTGTGATCTGCACCACAACTGGAAACAAATGATGGTGATGGTTATGGTATGGAAAGCGGAATATCTACAGTAAAATACATCTTTATTCGTGTGATTGGAAATTAATTGTGTATCCACAGGCTCATCACTCACAACAAACAATCTCCAATGAAGAGAAAAACAAAACAAGACAGACAGACAGAGAACAAGACAGAGACAGAGAGAGATAGAGAGAGAGAGAGAGAGAGAGAGGGAGAATCAGGAAGAAGAGAGACAGCCACTGCAAAGCACAGTGGAAGCTGAAGGGACACTCACTCCAGCAGGGCGTCCACACACTCTGCACCAGAGACCCCCAGGCTGACAGCTTCGTGCAGCGCGGTGTTGCCCTTTCTGTCCACACACACACAGCACAACACCTCCGTCACCATGCAACACTGCACACTTTGGGGGTGGGGGTGTGGGGGTGGAGGGGGGGGGGTGAGGGGAGGTTCAAATGTGTGCTGGTCTACCTGGGAAGCGAGAGAAGCTGAGGGTAGAGCAAGAATTTTCTTCCCCTCCACTACACTGTGTTGCCCCAGTGGTAACTCATCCGCCTAGGAAGCCAGAGAATCTAATCGCGCTGGTTCGAATCCCACAGTTGCCAGTAATTTGCTATTTTCTCCTCCCCCTCCACTAGACCTTGAGTGGTTGTCTGGATGCTAGTCATTTGAATGAGACAATAAACCCATGGCAACAAAAGGGTTGTCCCTGGCAGAATCCTGTAGAAAATCCACTTCGATACAAAAACAAATAACATTACAGGCAGAAAAAAAAGAGCAAAAAAAAAAAAAGGGGGTGGTGCACTCCCTGGGCAGAGCAGCCAGAATTTCACACAGAGAAATCTGTTGTGACAAAAAGAGTAATACAGTACCTTGAGTAGAGGTCTTGACACATGTCATTCAGATGATACGATAAACAAACACACACAAAAGGGATGTCTCTGGCACAATTCTGAAGAAAAATCCACTCTTTTCACTTGTGTGCATGCGAGTGATTGAATGACATGGGAACTGAAAGACGAGCACCTGAAGGCAGATGTCAGTCTGTTCTGCCCAGGTGTGCAGCATGTTGTGCAAATGACTCTTTGTTTGTAAAGTGCTTACAGTTTGGTTTTTGACTGAAGATAGGCCTATATATAAGTATCAATCAATATGCATGTTTTGTGTGGTCAAATGGAAATGAATATTTGCAGGAGTCATATGGAAATGCATAATTTTGGGTCAATAATAGATGCATATTTGGGGATCAAATACAAATTTGGGGGTGGGAGTGGGTTAAGTGAAAATGCATATTT
>NC_134879.1:33072960-33082960 GCF_041734735.1 Babylonia areolata
ACATCATTGAATTAATGGATATTTAAATACACAAATAAATCAATAAATAAATAGATAAATACATTTATAAATAGCAACAGAACAAGTACCAGCAACTATAGTGGTTGTCCTCAAAAGTATCATTGTTTCAATCATACTATACCATCATAACCAGACTGATAATCATCATTATCAATGTACATCATTTTCAATGTTAGAGCTGCAGAAGCTGTTGCGAATCAGTGTTATCAGACACTCATAAACTCAGGGCTTTTGATAGCACACAAACATGTGTCCCTGACGCTTTGAAAAAGGAAAGAACGCAGTGCATATTCACCAAGCAGGTCCCTGAGACGCTGTAAACATTTCTAGATCAAACACATAAAAACAGTGAAAAGAGTGTAATCAGAGCTTCAGTCTGATGCAAAGCTTGTCTTCTATGAGAAGAGTTGTTTCCCTTAGCCATTTCTTGGCCCAGACAATAAACTCATTAAGCCCTGCATCCAAGCAATGCCCTGGCGTCTAACTTTGTTTATTCAAAATGGTGTACATGTCCCTACATATGCACAAACCACAAAGGGATCTAACTCCTACTGTATTTCCGGATTAATCCCCATGTGTCAGTTTGGAGGGGAAAAAAAACTGGTTGGTTTTAGTATATTTTCTTCATTTTTCTGCCTCAACATGGCAGGGGAACCTGCCAATGCAGTAAACTTCTTACAGTTGATTGGGTTAATCAGAAATGTCTGTAGTCCTTTGTGTAGCAATGCAGGTTTGATCAGAATGTGCAGCCTCAGAGTGACCCTCTGAAGGCAGTCTGGGACCCCCCACGGTTATGGTGAAAGAGTACCTGTGACCCCTGGATGTTACTTATCAGAAGCAATGAAACACTCACAGATGGTTTTGGAGCCTGCTTCTTCTTCTGCTTGGCTCGGCGAGCAGACCTTTTTCTGCCACTGGCTGATGTGGTGGATCGTGCTGTGACGTTGTCCTCGCTCACTGTCACACACAGGTCAACAGGTCACACACAGGTCAACAGGTCACACACATAGGTCAACAGGTCACACACAGGTCAACAGGTCACACACACAGGTCAACAGGTCACATACAGGTCACACACAGATCAAAAGGTCACACACAGGGAACAGGTCACATGCAGGTCAACAGGTCACACACTGGTCAACAGGTCACATACAGGTTAACTGGTCACACACAGGACAACAGGTAACACAAGGTCAATAGGTCACACATGGATCACACACAGGGCAACAGGTGTGTACAACATATGATGATGGTGTAATACATGAATAATACTGTAGTTGGAAATAGAGAAAGAGGGAGAGAGACGGAGAGAAAGACACAGAGAGAGTGAGAAAAAGAGACAAAAAGAAAGCGAAAGACACAAATGGACACTCAGAGACAGAGCAAGCGTGCATGTGCGTAAATGTGTACACACGTGTGTGTTTCCATGCACCAGTCTGTCCAGCATGTTTATATCAGTTCACGTACACATGTCGAGCTGGCAGTAGAAATGTTGTGAGTTCAAATCACAGACACCCAAACATAAAAACTGACATTCTCGCTGTCCCGTCCTGACCTGTTGACATTCTTGAGGTGTCAGTGTAGTGTTAGACAGGTCACTCCCCACCACTTCCTGGGGTAGGTATGATAATAATAATAATGGTGATGATAATTATAATAATAGTGACAATAATAGTGCTTTATGTAGCACTTAGAAACCTCTAAAAGTGCTTGACAATAACACATCAGTGGACACAACAAATCCAGCAAGAACACACACACACACACACACACTCACACACACAACATATGCACATGCCCACACACATGCACATATGAACATGCGTGGATGAAATAGGCATGAATCCATAGAATAAAGATACGGATCCCTGTCAACCATACCATTTAAGGTGGGTGTTGACGTTAACCTGAAAAGAATTTTTTTCCCAACACACTCACCGTGACCCACTGGTGCAGATTCTGGTGGGGGTCTGATTTCCTGTCCAATGCAAAATACTACCCTGCTATGCTATTGTGAATAAATCAAAAGTAGGTGTGACTAATGCAGGAGTTGGCATCCTTTAGACTCTGGAGACTATGGAGTTGTGGTCTAAGTGATATTTCTGGTGCAGTATGGGTTAATGACCACCCTTAGTGTATTACCTCCCTTCTGTGAAATGACTAATGCAAGCCACGCCCCCTGCCCCACACACTCCTCCCTCCCCCCTCTCCTGACCTGCACGGACACTCACTGACTTCATCCTCGGAACCACTGACGACACTGTCGCGCTCGGTGTGCTGGCTGAGGTAACCCTTGTGGGTGGAGATTCCCAGCTTGCGATCCACAAACGGGTCCTTGTTCTCCCGCAGGGCAAAGGTCAAGGTCAGGCTGAGTTCATAGCCGTCCTCTTGGACGGAACTGGTCAGCAGCTGAAATCACAGCAGTCAGGAGTGGTGATGGGTGATGGCGACTGTGGATGACCATGTAGTGTTTTGTTATTCTGTGTGTGTTTGTGTGTGTGTGTGTGTGTGTGTGTGTGTATGTGTGTGTGTCTGTGTGTGTGTGTGTGTGTGTGTGTGTGTGTGGAGGGATGCATGTGTGTGTGTGGTGCGTGTGTGATATGATTGTTTACTTTTTTGTTTTTAACACCAAGGTCATGAATTTTAATTGTCCATGCTTTGATTTTAGTTTATATTACCAATGATGTTACTTTACACCCTATATTCCCCAACAAAGTCAAAGGATTAAATATTCTTTTTGATTCTTTGTGTGTGCATGAGTGTGCGTGCATGTGTGCGTGGATGCAAACACACACGTGTGTGTGTGTGTGTGTGTGTGTGTGAACGTGAGTCTGTATGTACCCCAGCATGCAGTGCAGAACGTACCCTGCCCATTTTGGGGTCGCCGATCAAGGCCCTGAACTCTGCGTCATTCTGAGCGTGAGCTTTGAGATGCTGACAGATATGGTCCACCTGCCTCCTCCAGTACCCTGTCGGCAGTCAAAATGGTCAACACGGCTTCTGATATGTCAAAATTTGAGGGGTCCCTGGGCACTCTTAAAATAATTCTGGGTGGTCCCAGACTACCTTCAGAGGGTCATTCTAATGCTGCACATTGTAATCAAACCTGCATTGCAACACACATACGAAAGGTAGGCGTATCTTCTAGTCATTCTGTGGAGTGATGGCCTAGAGGTAACGCGTCCGCCTAGGAAGCAAGAGAATCTGATCACGCTGGTTTGAATCATGGCTCAGCCGCCAATATTTTCTCCCCCTCCACTAGACCTTGAGTGGTGGTCTGGAAGCTAGTCATTCAGATGAGGGGGGACAGAGAAAGAGAGACAGGCAGACAGACATACAGAGAAAGACAGACAGACAGACAGGACAGACAGACAGAGAAAGAGAGATGGGATAGACAGACAAACAGAGAAAGAGACGGGATAGACAGACAGACAGAGAAAGAGACGGGACAGACAGACAGACGGAGAGAGAGAGAGACAGACGGGACAGACAGAGAGAGAGAAAAAGAGACAGGACAGACAGACAGACAGAGAAAGAGACAGGCAGACAGACAGAGAAAGACAGACAGACAGACAGAGACAGAGAGATGGGACAGACAGAGAAAGACAGACAGACAGACAGACGGACAGACAAGCTGGTTCACCTTTCCCAGGACTGACAGCCGTCAGCAGAGGCCGGCGGTCCCTCATCTGCTTCTCAAAGGTCACCTTGTCCTCCAGCTCCTTCTCCATCTGGTCAATCTTCCTCTGTGACGGGAAGAAGAGACCGGCGGTCTGGGAGGCGGTGCTCTTGGTGTCTGGACGTCTGGTCGGGGACATGCCGTTCAGCATGCTGAGGGGAATGTCCAGGTTGCCGCCCATGGAGGTGGTGGAGGCCATGAGAGGGTTCTGAGGGGGGAACGTGGACGGCATCCATTGGTTCTGGTGGAGGCAGAGAGAAGGGAGGATGATTTCTGGGAGTGGTGAGATGTACACACACGTACACACACATATACACACTTATGTCTTTCATTTACACACAAACAACACACACACACACTGTGAGAAGGGCAGGTTGATGGTGTCCACTGATTCTGGTGGGCAGAGAGAGGGATGGGATGCTCTGGCAGTGGTAAGATCCCAAACTCAGACCAACACACACACTTTTTTTTATAGCCTTCATTTAAACACACACACACACACACACACCCATGCACGCACACACACACACACACGCACGCACGTACGAACGCACGCACACACACACACACACACTCATAATCACATTTCTATACACTTTTCTTTTGTTATCTATTTCATCCAGAACACACACACACACACACACACACACGAGCACATAAACACTCTCACTCTCACATACACACACACATGAACACATAATCACATATCTATACACTTTTCTTTTGTTATCTATTCCATCTGGAACACACACACACCCACACGCAAGCATACACTGTGTGAGGAGGTAGGCTGTAGACATCCACTGGTTGTGGTGAACAGTGAGGACACAATGCGAGACAGAATTCTGTGTCTGTTGGTTAACACTGCAGTGACACAGCCCACACTCACACCCACACTCACACACCCATACACACCCACACTCACACCCATACACACCCACAAACACACCCACAAACACACTCACACACACACACACACTCACACCCATACACACACCCACAAGTAAGTCTTATTTTGCATCCCACAATTGTTTTTTTGTTGTTGTTTTTTTTTAACCAGACTTTCTCCGTTTATGTTTTCCAGACTCACCAGACATTTTTTGTTTTATTTGCTTAACTCTTTGGTGATATAACTCTTTCATTGCCTTTGGTGATATAACTCTTTCACTGCCTTTGGTGATATAACTCTTTCACTGCCTTTGGTGATATAATTGACCAGACAGTTCACTGTCACATACAACATTAGCTGACTTCAAGGGGTCATGTTAAACGGACCATTTTTCACAGTGTAACAAAGCTTGACAGCTGCAGTCAACTTTCCTGTGCGACAGGTGACTGGCTGACCTTCCTCCTTTGCCTCAGTTTGAAGTCAACATGTCCACGGTGGTGTTTTGATATGAACCAAATCATGTGACTGAGAGCGATGAGTCTGAAATATTTGGTGCTGGTCAGTGTCCTTCGCACAGAAACTTGGCGGCGAAAGAGTTAAACAGACAGGAAACAGAACACAAGAGACACACAGAGCGAGGGAAGAGAGACAATGACGTACTGCATTGGGGTACTGGCCTCCGTTGGTTGTTGTGAAGCTGTAACACAGTACCAGTCAGGATCAAAGGTGAATAAATAAATAATCCACATGTGACTGTGTTTCAACATGGTTACAAGCATAATGCAAACACACACCGTCTCACACACACATTCACACACAAACACATTCACACACAAACACATTCACACACACACATGCACTCACACATACTTCCAGAGTGCACTCTGCAACTTCTGTACATCAGAATGTTGGCATGCTGAATTTACTCAAAATTGAATAAAGCAATGGCAGCATCAGTTAGGCTTAGGACTTGTGATCCAGTGTTCGCCAGGGTTTGAGGCTCAGTTTCAGCACGGTGTTGTGTGCTGGGGAAAGGCACTTGACCCCGACATTCCTCACTCCACCCAGGTGTGAATGGGTAGCTGATTTTGGTTGGGGACTGTTATAAGGAGGAAGGAGAGGACTGGGCCCAGCCTTCCTATTCTGAACCCTTGACACAGTGGATATGAAATGATTGCCCAAATGGTCCTAAAAGCCTATGGGACCTTATATTCCAGAAGAAACACACTGTCAAGAACATACAACTCTCTTTCAATCCGGAAATATCAGTTAAACACTGATGTGTTCCATTAAAACAATTACTGGAATGGGTTGGGTTAAAAAGGTTAAACTCTCTTTCAATCCGGAAATATCAGTTAAACACTGATGTGTTCCATTAAAACAATTACTGGAATGGGTTGGGTTAAAAAGGTTAAACTCTCTTTCAATCCGGAAATATCAGTTAAACACTGATGTGTTCCATTAAAACAATCACTGGAATGGGTTGGGTTAAAAAGGTTAAAGGTCCCATAGCCTTCTACAGCCACCAGGGCCGTGAAGTCATGTCCACTGTGTCTGGGGCTCGGCATATAAAGACGGGGCCAAATCCTCTCCTTCCGCCATTTTAACCTTCCCCAGCTAAAGTCAGGTACCTGTTCACACCTGGGTGGAGTGAGGCAAAGTGCCTTTCCCAAGGACACAACACCATGCTGAATGCTGGGCCTCGAACCCTGAACACTGGATCACAAGTCCCAACAGATGACGCTGCCACAGCACCTCCTTTGGAGCAGGTACTAGAAATAAATGAGCAAAAGTAAGAACGAAAATGAAGTCTGACTTGAGGAAGTCACGTTTGCTGTTGAGGGTCATGTTCTGCAGTGCCTGGATGGCCTCCGTCGTGTATTCCTCGGGAAGGTCGCGCTCATCCGACAGCCGAATGTCATGCACAATGTTTCCGTTGGACAGCTGGAAAAGAGTGAGTGAGTGAAGAAATGAATGAAGGAATCAACTTATCTTATTTCCACACTAAGGTTGTGTGTCCACAGCACCATCCCCACACAAACACACAGAGACAGAGACAGCAAGAAACAATCAGATGCCTGTACAGCAATCAACACACAAAACCAAATAGTAATAAATTTGCATTTTTAAACAAAGAAAAATAAGAAAGCAAAAAACAGAAAATCTAAAAACTCTTCAAAACTAAAACTCTTCAAATGGAAATATGAAAAAAAAAAAAAAAAAAAAATCAGCAGTATCAGGAGGAATTCTCTTTAATGTCCCACCACACATACTGGTGATTGCAGATAGCAATCTCAGAAAATTAGATTTGAAAGATGTAATTACGGACCACTGTCTGACATTTTGTGGGAAAAAAAAACCTTCCAGAACCAAGGACTGTAGTGTGCAACCATGCATGTTTTAGACAACATTTCAAACCTGCATGATGTCAGACAAAGAACGCAGGTTGGGGTGGGATGGACTGTACATCTGTGTCAGGTCAGAAAGCTAACACCACAGACACGACAGAATCCTCCCAGCCTTTCTCCCAATCCCCTTGTCTCTTTTATGAACGGCTGTCAGCTTCGTTCACATCATCACACCTCTCTGGAATGCCAGGTGACCTCCCACTTCCACAGCCATCCAGCACTCCCTCCCTCCAACAGTGCAACCTTCACCGAACCAAGACCCCAGCTCTGGACCTTGACGGTGCCAGCTGATCAGCGTTCAACTCAACTTTACAATCACTCACGCCTGAGGTGAGTCCTGTCAAAGTCTTCAGTGTCAGCTTGTTCATGGTGGACTGTTGCTGGAGGGATGAGGTGGTGGTCTCCACTCTGGGGGATGGGGGGGGGAATGATCACTCAGTCTGGCTCCGCGACTAAGTAATTATTGCCACCAGTAGATGGCTTTATAGGTGGTGTCCTAAGTATGTTAAATGAGAACAGGCACTGCTGAACACAACTTTAGTGATTGAGCAGCACTGCAGAGTCTCCTCTGGTGTGTGGCCTCCCGGTGACCTCACATCGATAGTTCCCTGTGGACTGCAGACACCAGGACTGCGACAGATGAACCCGTGTGTGGCCGTGTATAGGTGACTGGGAATGAGCAGCATGGGAGTAATGCCACTGAAATGGTGCTGATGGAAGTGCAGCAAGAAAAACATCAGCAAAAAAACCCCATCCACTCATTCACATCCCCCTTTTCCATTCCCCACCACACACTGACCTGTATCTGAGCGTGTCGAGTGTTGGTTCCCGTCCGTCGTCCCTCAGAAAACCTGGCTCCCACAGGAGCCTTCCGACGAGAGTTTGCAGGAAACGACCCATCTGGAGACAACAGCCATTTGCCAGCAGCACAGCATAGTACACAAGAGTCTTACAAGCCACATGTTCACACACAATCAAAGATAGGGAGACAGAGGGAGTCTTGAATGGTTTGGATGGGGAGAGGGGGCAGAAGTGGAGGAGGAGAGAGAGATAAATTGATAAAACAAGGGTGAGTGTGTGTGTGTGTGTGTGTGTGTGTGTGTGTGTGTGTGTGTGTGTGTGTGTGTGTGTGTGAGTGCATGTGCATGCATGTGTGCATGTGTGTGTGTGTAAGGGCAGGGGGTGGGGTGGAGTGGGAGGCAGGGGGAAGAGAGTGAGAGAATAAGCACAGAGAGCAAGAAGGCGAGAAAGAGAGAGAGAGAGAGAACAAGAACAAGAACAAAATTTTAATCTCCTGGCCTCCGGCCCGTAAAAAGGGGTCAAAAGTAGACAATATGGTGATCACACAATGACAACAAAATGTAAAATATGTACTAACTTAAACCTGTAGAACAAAAGTGCTTCTTGTGCATAGTAAATTAATTAAAACTTTTATCATTGTTGTCACAGAATTCCTGTCGTATCTTCAGGGTATTAAATATATAAACACAAAGTTTACGAATACTGTAAACAGGACCATTCTTCAGCAAGTGAACATACGATTGACCTTCAGAGTTCAGATGTTTTCGCCGCAGGTTATTGTAAAGGACACAATTGTTTATAAAATGGTTTTCATCTTCGACCACATTACAACATTTACATGCGTAATTTGAATTACATTTGAATGTTCTCCTAAAAAATGATCCATTTATCGGGAGCAAACCAAGCCGTAATTTTACCAAACAGTCGCTAAAACACTTTTTATCCACAAAGTCAAAATATTGCTTGCACTGAAAACCAGTTTTAAACAGTC
The DNA here is from genome assembly GCF_041734735.1 of Babylonia areolata. NCBI lineage: Eukaryota > Metazoa > Mollusca > Gastropoda > Neogastropoda > Buccinidae > Babylonia > Babylonia areolata. The sequence goes on from NC_134879.1 coordinate 33,081,750, forward strand.
TGTAGTTATGATATATATCTTTAGACATTACTGACTTGTTCCACTCTTGCATAAATATATCTTTCATTCTTTGCTTAAACAATGACAAAAAAGTTTGCTCACAACCAATGCCTTGTTGCAACCAGACATATCCAAACCCAAGTCTAAATAAAGTAATTTTTACTAAAGACACCCAGCATTTTTTCCCCTTTCGTCTAGGTTAAACAACATCAAATATGCCTGTCTGGGTAATCGGTGCACATTCATATTCAGCAACCTTAACCAGTACTTGATACACCTTGTTGCACTATTTATATACAGTGGATAACGTCCTAATTCGCCGTATGCAAACTTATTTGGTACTCTAAGCTGTATGTTCAAAAAACGTTTACATGCAACGGAATGAACCTTCTCAATATTATCAAATCTGTTAAGACCCCACATCTCAGAAGCGTACAAAAGAATGGGTTGTACCTGAGCATCAAATATTTTGAAAAAACATCCTTTGGAAATATCATTCAGCTTCGTTATATATTTATACAGTCAAAGCATGCATGTTTGCCTTTTGCTGCTAAAATCCCTACTCCTTTGTTTATACTCATTTTTGTTGTAAAAACAAACCCTAGATAATTATATTCATTCACTACTTCTAGAGCATTTCCATCGAGATTCCACTTTTCATATCTTCCCAAAAAGCTACCTTTTCGAAAAACCATCACTTTAGTCTTGTCAGTATTTACCTTCAAGAAGAGTGTTTTACATGCATTATTCAGAATATCAATTTGATTTTGCAGACCAATCGCAGTGTTAGATAGCAGAGAGAGAGAAGAGAGAGAGAGAGAGAGAGAGAGAGAGAGAGAGAGAGAGAGAGAGAGAGAGAGAGAGAGAGAGAGAGAGAGAGAAAGAGAGAGAGAGAGAAAGAGAGAGAGAGAGAGAGAGAGAGAAAGAGAGAGAGAGAGAAAGAGAGACAGAGAGAGAGACAGAGACTCTAGGAAATTTACCGTACAGCACTTTTGTTCTCACATCTTATCATACATATATATACATTTTTGCCATTCTGGAATTTGAATAAATGAATTTGAATGAACTTGACTTATACTGGACACATAAAACTTTCAACATTTAGGTTGTGTGTTCACAGTAAACCACACACACAAACACACACAGACAAAAAACAAAACAAGAAAAAATGCTTGCACAGCAGACAAAAGACACAGAAACACACCCACACC
>NC_134879.1:33087960-33090460 GCF_041734735.1 Babylonia areolata
ACAAACACTCAAAGATAAAGTATCAAAAAACATAGTACATAGTACAAAATTAAACTCTAATAACAGTACAATACCATATATAAACACATCTGAAATGTTAGAAATGCTTAATTCTGCCATATAAGAGGAAAGCCCATGTAGAATTGTAAAGTACAAGTCACTTTTTTTTTTTTGACTGGTGGCTGGTATAACACGTGAATCACATCGGGATAAGAATTTTAAAACACACCTTTACTAAATGACTAAACTCATCAACACTTTCTTTACTGTAAATTCTGATCAGCATTTACACTCTGCCTGTCATACATTTGCGCACACACACACACACACACACACACACACACACACAGTGATACACATACACACACATGTATGCACCAAGCATGTCTTTACAAACAGTATACAGATCAGATGAGATATCATTATCATGTCAAAAATATATCGTATACCCCACTTCCCCTTCTCTGTTTATCACACAAGAGAAAGAACACATAAAATCAAATCAACAGAGCAAAGAAAAAAGAAAGAAAGAAAGCAACCAAGAAAAAACAACAAAAAACAAAAACATAAACAAAATCACACACACACACACACACACACACACACACACTCAAAAACAACACCAACAACAAAGAAAGAAAGAAAAAAACACTCTCACACAAAGAAACAAACCCAAACAACCCACCCATACAAAGGCAAAAGGATGATGAAGCCTAGAAGTTGACCAATGATATGATCTTAAAACAACAACAACAGAAACCACCAACATACCTGTCCTGAGCTCTATTTTGATAGTGGAATCGATGGCAGTTTTATGGAGACCAGGCATGGGGGGTCTCAGGGGAATAATGGTGGGAACACCAACAGAGCCTGCTGTCATCTTGATCGCCTGTCTCTCTCACCTTACTGGACAGAACAACAACAACAACAAGGTAAAACTCTCTTAATGGTAGACATAATAATAACAAGAACTGCTTTCAGATTCATTTCAGTATGTTTGTCAGTACTGTTGAAAAGGTATAAAGCTGATTAGATATCTCTGAAGTGCATAAGCAAACATACACACAAACACACACATGAATACATATGCAGACACAATTCTCTAAACGTGTGTGTGTGTGTGTGTGTGTGTGTGTGTGTGTGCGTGTGTGTATGCGTGTGTGTGTGTGTGTGTGTGTGTGTGTTGGGTGTGGGGGTGGTAGTGGTTATTAAGGTGGGAAGTGAGGAGAACAAAGTCAGGAGGTAAAAGGATTTGAAATTTTGCAGCATGAAATTAATTAAAAGGTCTTTAATGATTAATGTTAACAAACACTGGATAACACACACACACACACACACACACACACACACACACACACACACAGCAATCTATACATATTGCAGCATAAAAACATATCCTATATCTTTTACAACTGATGTATACAAACAAAGGACAACATACATATACCTAACGTGCAAATCATTTGTGAAGTACGTCTCATTAGACATTTAATCAATTAAGGGACCAAGCTATATAATAAAGAAACACTTTTCTGTTTCATTACCGAAAATCTTAACACAAGTTTAATAAAAACAAAGACTTATTTCCCCGTACTTTATTTCGGTCAGCGATTGGTTTTCACTGAGGGTGAGCGCATCTGAACAAACACTGTAAATGGGCGTCCGATACTAGACTTGTGAGTGTATTTTGTTTTCATTCTTACATCGCAAAGTCTGTCTTGTTCTGCATATCCTAACCCAGCCTGTTTTTTTTCTTTGTGTGTATACTTCTGCTATGCAATTTGATATTACAAACTGGACATGATAATTCGATCAGTTGGGATCCAACAATAAAAAAATAACCATCCATTGATTGATCGACCAAAGAGAAGGACGTGTTTTGACACGAAAATAATTTCTAACACAATTCAATAAAATATTCCGTTCAAGAGGAAAACGTCAACTGATCGATAAACAGAACATCCATATGCAAAACATACAAAAAGCATAATGGTTTAGAATGCACGCACCTCTCTGAGTGCAAAGATGCAAGATGCCTTCACGCACAAGACAGCTTGGATAGCAACACGCGCCTTGGTGATTCGCAAGCTGGACTTCCGCTTTTTGTTTCCCATGCCAAGGGGAATAACTTTGGAAATGATTGATAAAATTCGGGCATACAATTGTTACTTCCCTGGACAATTTCTTCACCAATACCCCTGCCACACACACACACACACACATACGCACGCATATGCACAAACACACATTGCATTGCATTGATGTGTGTGTGTGTGTGTGTGTGTGTGTGTGTGTGTGTGTGTTTGTTCTTCAATTAACATCTTTCCACTTTAAGTGATATGAGACGAAAAAAAGGGGGATGGGGGTGGGCGGTTGGGGGCAAGGGTGGAGGGAAAAAAAAGAAAAAAAAAAAAAAAAAAAAAAAGAAAGAAAGAAAAAGAAAACGCTAAAAACACCAACATCAAACAACTAGAACAAAATTTAATGTCCTATTGAACTA
>NC_134879.1:33097960-33107960 GCF_041734735.1 Babylonia areolata
CCGTCTAACTTATTGACTTTTGTCCGTCTGTCTCTAACTTCTTTCCTGTTGTCCGTCTGTCTCTAACTTCTTTCCATTTTGTTCTGTTCGGGTTTTTCCTTCCTTTCTTTCTTTTTCTTCCTTTCTTTCCGTCTTCCTTCCCCCTTTTATCTTTCTGCTTATATCTACCTGTATATCTGTCTTTCTTTCTTCTTTTCGTGCTCCTTGGTATTTTTGTGTATGGATAACAGAGAGATATACATGGCAGGTTTCCCCCTTTCTTCCCATTTCAGTCTGTGAGTACATAATTCTATTTTGTGTGTGTGCGAGTGTAAGTGCGAATGCTTAAAAATCACGGTCCGTACGTGGGACTGGAACCCGGGATACTCACTTCCAAAGTCTGGCAGGCGCTTTACCACTTGGCCAGCCGCTCTACACCGGGAAGAACCTCCACCCGCTTAAGATCCGCCACCCACCACCCACCACCCCCTTAATCCCAGCAACTTCTTTCTGTTGTCTTCTGGAGGGGGAGCTCGCGGTACTTTGGACCGCTTATGCAAGGTGTATGGGCTGGTGACTGACACAGAGGTGGGCGTTTTCTTCGTGGGCGTTTTCTTCTCTGATGACTGGGGTGTGTTTTGGGGTGCATAAAAGACGGGTGGTTTGGAAAGGGTGTCAGACCAGACGACAGGCTCCGGGTATCACACGTTCTGCGGTGTGCCGCCTATCCAGGGTCCTTGCCTTTTTCGCCACCATGGCTCGCTGCAGTTCCAGAGTTCTTCTTCTGTGTCTTCTCTTCTGTGTCGGTAGTTCCAGAGCTCAAGGTAATGTTATGTTGGTCATCTCTGTCTCTCTCACTATATATATATATATATATATATATATATATATATATATATATACACACACACACACACATACAACTATGGAGAGAAAGTGATGCATGTGTGTATGTATGTATGTTTATAGAAAGAGTGATGTACGTATACATGTGTGTGTGTGTGTGTGTGTGTGTGTGTGTGCCCCAGATGTGTTATATTAGTACTGTCGGGAACAGCAGCTAAATCTAAACTAGATTCAGACAAAAGAAATATGTTGATATTCAATGCAAATAAAGACTTAAGAATGCATTTTAGATTTTAGATTTAGAAGCAAACGTATAAATGTTGTAGTTTCTTTTTAGTATATCAGGGATAACATTCAGCCAAAATGGAAAGTTCTTCAAAGGAAGAGAAACAGTGTATAAACAAACACAAAAGGCAGTATTTTCTTCGATGCGAACATTAATAAATCAAAACTTTACTCTTGGATATTGTCCTTGATTTGTATCACTTCATGGTAGTTCCGGTTCTATTGTATGGGGGTATGAAATTCATAGAGAAATTGCAATTAAATTTCTTAAGTTGTTAATTTTGTCTGAAGATTAGTACAATGAATAACTTAATACACGGTGAAACTGGAACATACCCTCTTTAAGTCCCGTTTGAATTAGACAAATTTGATTTTGAACTTGTCTTATAATTATCTGGTAGGTAAAAAATGTACAATTCGTCGTATCATCTGCCTGTATTACGGGTTTATATATTGGAATGGATTAGTCATATTCACCAAATAATTGTTGAAACGGGATATGACTGTGTTTAGGAATCAAAAATGTACTGGAATAAAGATGATTTATGTCGCACTGTCATTCCTGTTGAAGGATAATTAATTTTGAAAAGCTATGGATGTAATCGTTACATACAATGATAAATTTGTGTTTTTCAAGAACTTTGAAAGAGGGAAAAGTATACTGGGCAATTGCCGTATACAGTTTCAGTTTCAGTTTCAGTAGCTCAAGGAGGCGTCACTGCGTTCGGACAAAACCATATACGCTACACCACATCTGCCAAGCAGATGCCTGACCAGCAGCGTAACCCAACGCGCTTAGTCAGGCCTTGAGAAAAAAAAGAAAAGAAAAGAAAAGGGGGGAATAAATAATAGATAAGCTTACATAAATAAATAAATAAATAAATAATAATTATAATATAGAAAAAGGTAGTAGTAATAATAATAATAATAATATTTTTAAAAAAGAAGAAAAAAAAGAAGAAAGAAACAAAAAGAAAAAAAGACAAAAAAGAAAGAAAAAAAGACAGCAATGATGATAAATAAGCAAATAAATGTAAAACATGAAGACACACATTCACACATACACCCACACATGCATAACAGATATGCACCAAACATGCAGTTTCACAGATATGAAAGCACAGTCAAATACATATAAACGTACATGAGCTCCAACACACACACACACACACCACACACATTACCCTGCACCTCCTCTACCCCCCTCCTCCACACACTCATTTCTAGTCTACGTATCGCAGCTTCCACGGCACACACACACACACACACACACTCACAGAGATGAACACTTACTTGTACAAGCACACACACATGCGCCCATATCTCCCACCCCCAACCCCACACACATATATACAAAGATATATATATATATATATATATATATATATATATATATATATATACGTTCCAATATCCTGTTGCTCCCACAGTGTAGGCATGCATACACTCACATACCTCATCCTCTACCCCACCTCCCCCCCGCACCCCCACCTCCACTCACACACACACACACACACACGCACGCATGTGCACAGAACTCTCCTGACACTTGTGTACACTTACACTCTCTCGCATGCACAAACGCACTCAAAAGCATAGACACACACAAATACACACACGCACAGAGGCTGCCACTGACTGGCCGCAAGAGGGATGGGAAAAGATCTCTGATGCCAAAAACGTGGCGTCTAGTGTGTTGCTCAGTCTATTGTATTTGGAAAGGCCCACAGAGACTCTGTTCCGTTTTGAAGAAATTTGCGCAATGTTGGTTTGGAAATGATGCCGATATTTGTTTGATTTGCAAAGCATCGTGCTCTACCTTTCATGTTAGACTTGCGGCCGCTCCCTCTCTCTGCTTTTATTTCTTTGAGGCGATCGATGGTGTGATGGCCTTGTACCTGTTCTTTTTGATATTCTTTGACTTTTCTGAGGATTTCCGATTTTCCTAGATGTAGGCCGCTCGTTGGTGTTGCGTTGCCAGCAAGTCTGTCAGCTCGCTCATTTCCCTTAACACCTGCATGTCCCGGGCAGTATGACCATGTGAGTTTTTTAATCTGAAAGTTGCGCATTGCCTTATGCCATTCTGGGCTTCCCATTCCGTTTTCAATTTTCTGTATGAGGTTCATTGAGTCTGTTAGAATCATGGCATGTTGGTTTCCGGGCGTATGGATGGACGACAGCCACTGGAGGGCATGTGTCGCAGCTTCAACTTCCATCGTCAGGCTGGAGGTTGTGACTTTGTAGGCAGCATTCTCTTCCCTAACTGTTTTTCCATTTTGTTTCGCAGTGAATCCCCAACCAGACTGGTCTTTGGTGACTGAGCCATCTGTGTATATGATGATGTCCTCTTCTTTACTGTTTTCTTCTGTGAGTAGCTTCACTTCCGCATCAGTTTTGCCCTCTGGCCATTCCCGACAATGTCTTCCTAGAGTGGGTGAAATGGCTGTGTTGAATAGATGGTTGAGGTTTTCGGGGTTTTTCTCCCATTCTTTTGTTTCTTTCAGGTCTTGTAGTCGGCATACTAGCTGGATTGTGTCTTCTGCTTGCCCCATCCATGATCTTCCTCGCCCTAGACGGCTGCCTTTTGGTTCTTTGACTGCGTCATGCAGTGGGTTTTGAGGGTTTTCTAATGCTTTGAAGTAGGTCTTGACCTGTTCTAACTTGTTTCTGGCCTGCACTGAAGGAAGGTCAAGCAGGTATCGCATGGTTTCTGTGGGGGTGTCTTTTGTTGTTCCAAGGATCAGCCTCATAGCTTCATTTTGTACTCTTTCTAATTTTAGGAGGTTGCTTTGAGCCGGTGTTGTTAGCCCAAGTCCGTAGTCGATCACACTGAGGACGACTGATCCGTGTACAAACATTATCTTATAATTTCAAGTCGTATTTGTAGAAAATATGACATGTATATCATTTCAGTTTATCATGAAGTGCCCCAGTTCCCCCCCCCCCCCCGGAGTTTGAAAAACATTATTGCCCGATAAGTATTTATTTCCAAAGTCTATATTCTCTTTTTTAAAATTTTTTATTTTTTATTTTTACTTGGTTTCTGCAAGCAAACGTGTACTATTAAATATCGACAAAATCACGAAATCTTGCAATGATGCGTTGGACACTTTCATGTAAAAATAAAAGAATGTTAACACCTATCTTATCATTGATGCACACCTTATGACAAGTCAAGCTGTGTTTTTAAATCTGTCGTTTTCAAAAGGAGCCACAGTTTAATTGAATCTTGGATGGTGTGTGCATGCGTGCGAGCGTGCGTGCGTACGCGCGCGCTTGTGTGTGTGTTTATCACTGAAGAGCCAGTCTGGAAATTGAATTTAGTGCTAAGTTTGCGAGCGTTCGTGCATATTAGTTCGTTGTTTAACATATATCAACTGCAAGTAACATTAGACGACCATGTGAGTGTGTGTCTGTTTCTGTACACATTGATAGTAAGCGTGTGTTCGTATTTATGATTGTATTGGAAGCGGTGCGCCGAGCTGTATATACGTGACATTTAGTAATTTTGTCCAGTCTCAAGACTGCATTTTGTCTCTGTATCGGATCATTGTGATGTATTGCAATGTTATGCTGTCATGTAATGATGTGATATTGTATAATGAAGCGTGTGTGTGTGTGTGTGTGTGTGTGTGTGTGTGTGTGTGTCGGGGGTTAACGGCTACAGGGTCAACGGACACCGGGTCAACGGCAACGTCCACGTGGTCAACGGCAACGTCCACGGGGTCAACGGCAACGTCCACGTGGTCAACGGCAACGGCCACTGGGTCAACGGCAACGGCCACTGGGTCAACGGCAACGGCCACGGGGTCAACGGCAACGGAGTCGACAGTAACGTCAACATGGCCGTCCTCTACAACATCCGTGCCCTCCACTACCAACATGATGCACAGTGCGTAGATTGTGTCGTGTTGTGTTGTGTCGTGTCGTGTCGTGTGTCGGGTTGTGTCTTGTTGTGTTCTGTTATGTTGTGTTTTGTAGTGTCGTGTCGTGTCATGTCGTTAAGTGTGGTGTGTTATGTTGTGTCGTGTTATGTTCTGTTGTGTTTTGTAGTGTCGTGTTGTGTTGTGTTGTGTTCTGTTATGTTGTGTTTTGCAGTGTCGTGTCGTGTCGTTTAGTGTGGTGTGTTGTGTCGTGTCGTGTCGTGTCGTGTTATGTTATGTTGTGTTTTGCAGTGTCGTGTCGTGTCGTGTCGTGTCGTTTAGTGTGGTGTGTTGTGTCGTGTCGTGTCGTGTTATGTTATGTTGTGTTTTGCAGTGTCGTGTCGTGTCGTGTTATATTCTGTTGTGTTTTGTAGTGTCGTGTCGTGTCGTTTAGTGTGGCGTGTTGTGTAGTGTCGTGTCGTGTCGTGTCGTGTTATATTCTGTTGTGTTTTGTTTGTGTCGTGTCGTGTCGTTTTGTGTGGTGTGCTGTGCAGTGTCGTGTCGTGTCGTGTTATATTCTGTTGTGTTTTGTAGTGTCGTGTCGTGTTATGTTCTGTTGTGTTTTGTAGTGTCGTGTCGTGTTATGTTCTGTTGTGTTTTGTAGTGTCGTGTCGTGTCGTTTTGTGTGGTGTGTTGTGCAGTGTCGTGTCGTGTCGTGTTATATTCTGTTGCGTTTTGTAGTGTCGTGTCGTGTCGTTTTGTGTGGTGTGTTGTGCAGTGTCGTGTCGCGTCGTGTCGCATCCCAGAACACAGCTGGGGAATGCTAAAACAAAACGACAGGATGAAGGAGAGAACTGGGCCCCGTGGTGCCTTTCTTAGTCGACACCCTGGACACCGCCCTGGTGGCCTTCATAGGCCCTGGGATCTTTGACCAAAAAAATTCATTAATTGATTGATAAGGATACTTATACGATAGAGCGCCTATCCTCGGTGGGAGACCAAGCTCTAAGCGCTATACAAACACGGGGTCATTTGTTCAACAGGCTGTCTACCTGGGTAGAGCCGACGGACGGCTGCCACTAGGCGCTCATCATTCGTTTCCTGTGTCATTCAATCGGATTTCATGCACGTACACACACACACACACACACACACACACAGATATTTTACGTGTATGACCGTTTTGTTTATTTACCCCGTCATATAGGCAGCCATACACCGTTTTCGGGGAAGTGCATGGTGTGTATGTTTTTGTTTCCATAACCCACCGAACGCTGACATGGATTACAGGATCTTTAACGTGCGTATTTGATCTTCTGCGTGCGTGTACACACGAAGGGAGTTCAGGCACTGGCAGGTCTGCACATCTGTTGACCTGGGAGATCGAAAAAATCTCCACCCTTTATCCATCAGGGGTCACCGAGATTCGAACCCGGGACCCTCAGATTGAAAGTCCAACGCTTTAACCATTTGGCTATTGCGCCCGTCATGTAAAAAAACGAATAATGATAATAATAATGATAATGATAATAGATAGGTAGTACTTATATGGCGCAAACTCCCCACGTAAACGGCTACGAGTGCCGAAAATGAAACAACACATATACACTTGTGCATAATAACACACCTCTGCCGCACATGAAAAACAACACATACATGTGTATCTATACACCAAGACAGTAGATAGACTAAAAATCTTAGGTATGAACAATCACACACACACACACACACACACACACACACACACACACACACACACACACACACACACACACTAATTTATCAATTTTATTTTATCATTTTCTCCAGGGGCGGAGGTTCGCCTGGTGGGGGGAGGGTCTCCCAAGCAGGGTCGGGTGGAGGTGACGGACCCGGAGAGCGGAGATTGGAACACGGTCTGCAAGAAGCTCTTCTCCGGCCAGGATGCTAGCGCCGTCTGTAGGATGTTGGGCTTCGGCAGTGGGGAGGTGAGTTGTGTGTGTGTGTGTGTGTGTGTGTGTGTGAGGGTGCGTAGGGATGTTGGTAGGGTGGGTGGGTGTGGGGGTGGGGGGGGCTGCGGGGGTGCAGGGGCGTGAGAGTTAGGTGTGTGTGTGTGTGTGTGTGTGTGTGTGTGTGTGTGTGTGTGTGTGTGTGTGTGTGTGTGTGTATTTGTGTGTGACTGTGTATGTGTGTGTACGTTTTTTTCCCCTTCTTCTTCTTCTTTGTGTGTGTGTGAGTGTGTGTGTGTGTGTGTGTGTGTGTGTGTGTGTGTGTGTGTGTGTGTGTACGTTTTTTCTTCTTCTTCTGTGTGTGTGTGTGTGTGTGTGTGTGTGTGTGTGTGTGTGTGTGTGTGTGTGTGTGTGTACGGTTTTTTAATTTTTATTCTTCTTCTTCTTTGTGTGTGTGTGTGTGTGTGTGTGTGTGTGTGTGTGTGTGTGTGTGTGTGTGTGTGTGTGTGTGTGTGTGTGTGTGTGTGTGTGTGTGTGCGGGCGTGCGTTTTTGTGTATACATTTGTGTGTGGCTTGTATGTGTGTGTACTTTTTTTTCTTCTTCTTCTTTGTGTGTGTGCGTGTGTGTGCGTGTGTGTGTGTGTGTGTGTGTGTGTGTGTGTGTGTGTGTGTGTGTGTGTGTGTGTGTGTGTGTGTGTGTGTGCACGAACGCGCGAGTGAGACGTCCATTCTCGCCATGTTTGCTCTTCTTCGAAGGCTTGTAGCATGAGTATAGCTTTGACTAAACTTGTTCACTGGAATCTCTTCACAATTCCGTAGTCGTTACATCACTTTTGTCGATCAATTTCCGTTGACAAAATCATGGTTTGCTTTCACTTCCAGTACAGTACCAATATAATTTTCTTGGTCATCGACTCCACATTTGAAAATCCGAGACTGTGATATTTGAGGGGTAACAATTTCACGTCTGACGAAAGTGTAAGATAAAAGAGAGTTCTTTCCCTTGGACCGGAGATCGAATTGCAGACGTACTCTTGCATGAAAATGAACTTCAAATAAATATGCCGGGCTGGTTGCAACAGGATGGAGAGAGTGTGCAAAGGACAAAGGCGAGGACCAAGGGGGTTTGGTAGGACATAGATAAATCCCTTAAGGGGTCGCATACTAGAAAAAAAACCCAAACCCTTTGCCGTCTGTTTAAAACGTAAGTGCGTTACATAGCGTGTTGGTGGTGGTGGCGGTGGTGACTGGTTGTGATGGTGGTGGCATTACCACCATTACCATGATTATTGTTGTTTCATTGTTATCACTATCATCATTACATTCTCTTTACGTATTTCGCATTTCATACATATATGGTTCTGCACTGATGCATCGGAGGAAGGGGAAAGAACGTGATGAAAATAAATTCAAAACTTTTTTTTTTCTTTCAGAAACTGAAAGAGCACGATTTTGGCGCCGGGGATGGCGGAATCTTGGAGTACAGGCTGAACTGTGACGGAGACTGGGAAGAACACATCGGTGACTGCGATTACAAAGACGCCGTAGACCCGTACAAGAAAGGTTGTACACACAAGGACGATGTGGGAATTCGATGTTTTGAGGGTAAGTCGTGCATAAGTTCATACGCTCAGCTCATAATTATCACACATTGACATAAACTTACACAGCTGGGCCAACAGGAAATTTGAGAGCTGTAGGATCAGTGGTTTCTCCATTGCAATGGACAGTCGTTTATAGCTTGGTCTTTTGTGAAGGTCTATAACTGACTTTCAAACTGGGAAGCATGACTGCACAGGCTCTTTGTGCTGCAGCCTTGGGGGCTACTTGGCCTTTGGGAACCATCCCAACGTCGACTGTCCTAAAACCCTCTTGGTCGAGAGAATGGGGACTGACTTGGGCAAGACATTCTCCACGAAAATCAAATTCTAGCCCAGACAGTCGGGACAGCTGTTGCCTCCTCTGCTATTCTGGTGGTCATTGTCGGACACGACTGACTGTCAAACATACTTAGGAGGGTGGTGTGTGTGTGTGTGTGTGTGTGTGTGTGTGTGTGTGTGTGTGTGTGTGTGTGTGTGTGTGTGTGTGTGTGTGTGTGTGTGTGTGTTGGGAGAAAGTGGGGCGTTGTGGGAGGGAGGCGGAGGCAGCCACTGACAGAGACAGGGAGGGGGAGATATGTTTGAACAAATAGAACAGAGTGCTGATCTTCTACAGCTACTTTATTCTCTGCGTGTGACTCAGGAAGCCAGTGGATCGACTGCAAGAGAGAGGCCGAACGAATGATGTGTGCTGAGAAGGGGCGAGAGGGGGGGGGGGGGGGGGGAGCGAGGGGGGGGGGGAATACAGAGAGGTGGAGAGTAGAAGTTTTCTTGGGATTATCTTCTGTTTTAACACCCCCTCCCCCTCATCGCTCCCTTTTTTCTTTCTTGTTGTGACTGATGATAATTATCATGTGACGAGGATGGATGATGATGATGATGACGACGACAACGACGATGATGATGATGACGAAGACAAGACGACGACGAAGATGATGACGATGATGAGCGATGATGACGATGACGACGACGACGATGATGATGATGATGATGACAAAGAAGACGAAGAGGAGGAGGAGGAGAAGAAGAAGAAGAAGATGATGATGAGATAATGACGATGACGATGACAATGATGATGACGATGACGGTGATGAAGATGATGAAGTAGTAGTGGTAGTAGTAGCAGAAGGAGAAGAAGATAATGATGTCGACGACGACGACGATGATGATGATGTCGACGACGACGATGATGGTGATGATGTTGGCAGAACTGAAGGTCCGGTTGGCGGACGGGCAGGAGGGTAAGGAGGAGAGCTGGGGGCGGGTGGAGGTGCTGGATGAGGCGGTGCACGAGGGGTGGCAGACCATGTGCCCCTCCCACCTGCCGTACGGGAGGGACGGCCCCAGCGTGGTCTGCAGGATGCTGGGCTTCTTCTCCGGACAGGTGAGCACCGCTCACCTGCCTTCCCCCCCCTCCCCTCACAGGGACAGCAGGCACTACGACGACGACAACAACAACGATAATGATAGTGATAATGATGATGATAATAATAATGCTGCT
>NC_134879.1:33112960-33170460 GCF_041734735.1 Babylonia areolata
GTGTGTGTGTGTGTGTGTGTGTGTGTGTGTGCGCGTGTGTTGGGGAAGTGTGTGTGTGTGTGTGTGTGTGTGTGTGTGTGTGTGTGTGTGTGTGTGTGTGTGTGTGTGTGTGTGTGTGTGTGTGTGAGAGAGAGAGAGGGAGAGAGGGACACACACACACACACATACACACACACACACACACACAGATAGACAAACAAAGAGACAGACAGACAGACATATATACACAAACAGAGACGAACACAGAGGTACACACACACACACACACACACGCAGACAAACAGACAGACAGACAGACAGACAGACAGACACACACACACACACACACACACACACACACACACACACAGAATCACTCCAACCACCCGTACCCCGAACACGAGACACCCCCCACATACAATATCAATTTGAGGGGCAGAGGTTACCTTCCGAAATAAAACTGGACGATTCTTTCAATTAAATGCATCTTTTGATGACTGCTTATCAAATAATATTTCCACACGAAAAACTACACAATAAATTCTGTAAACCAATACTTGGAGTACACAAAAAAATCCGTGGTACTTCCTGTGTTACATGAATTATTGGATAGATTCCCAATATGTTTATGGATAATAATCATGCCCGATTATTACATATTGGATTGACATAATACAATAATCAGAAACTTCTGTCGTCAACAGAATATATCAGTCCATGTACCAACAAGAGAATACAGTTTTTTCGTGGTTAATGTTTGTTAGAAAGACACATGAAATCATAGGCCTTGATCACATAAATTTTGGAGAAAAAACCCCCAAACAAAACAAATTCACGCTCAGCGTACATAGACTTAAGTATGTGATTTCTATCAAAAAAAAAAAAAAAAAAAAAATCAGAAACTGAATACATTAGATACTGGAAAGATGTAAGAGAAAAATCATAAAGCTTAAATTTTACAACACCATTGTAACAAATGACAAAACTGAAACCTATCTTTTGAATATAATTATCAGACAGAAAAGACAGACAAGCTTTAACTTCTTCTTCTGCGTTCGTAGGCTGCAACTCTCACGTTCACTCGTATATACGCAAGTCGGCTTTTACGTGTATGAGCGTTTTTAACCCGCCATGTAGGCAGCCATAATCCGCTTTCGGAGGTGTGCATGCTGGGTATTTTCTTGTTTCCATAACCCACCGAACGTTGACATGGATTACAGGATCTTTAACGTGCGTATTTGATCTTCTGCTTGCGTATACACACAAAGGGGGTTCAGGCACTAGCAGGTCTGCACATGTGTTGACCTGGGAGATCGTAAAATTCTCCACCGTTTACCCACCAGGCACCGTCACCGTGATTCGAACCCGTGACACTCAGATTGAAAGTCCAACGCTTTAACCATTCGGCTATTGCGCCCGTCGAAGCTTTATCTAAACTCGGGATAAGTGCACATGACTTGAAAATTGAAAAAACAACAACCCCAAATCCCCTCAAAACAAACGAACAAAAAAACAACAACAAAAAAACAAAAAGGTGGATATTTTAATATTCCACGAAACGATTGTGTAGCAATATTGTAACGTATTGGAAGACGAAACGCATCTACTGGAACATTGTGTTTGATATAACGTCATAAGAGAACACTTTCTAATGGATATTAAAAATCGACTAACACAGGTAACACTACCAGTCGGTTGGTGCTAAAATATTTTGTATGTCTACGAAAAAGATCTGGAAAAAAATGTTTTATGAATGCAGCCCCCCAACTGATGATGCTAATCAATCATTTGCATATCTATTGGTGTCTTTCAAGCCTTAAGGTGTCATGACAATGAATTCTATTCTATTCTGTTCGCACACACAGACACACAGACACATTCACAAACAGACAGACAGACTCACACACAAACACACACACACACACACACACATATATATATATATGTACATATGTTCACCTACATGTTGTACACCAGACAAAGGCTATGCTTTGTTTATCAAAGTGTTTGTACACGAGACAAAGGATATGCTCTGTTAATCAAAATGTTTCAAGGGAAAAGAGATGGGACAGGCAGACAGATCCACACACACACACACACACACACACACACACACACACACACACACACACCACACACACACACACACACACAGAGTCACACACACACACACACACACACACACACAGAGTCACACACACGAGACGTCTCCCCCTTCCGCCCCTCCACCCCCGTCCTCCCCCCCACACACTTTCCTAACCCCAACACTCACACCGCCCCTCCCGAATCCCCCCCCCCCCCCCCCCCCCCCCCTCACACTGTCACCTAACACCCAATGACTCGTCACGCTTTCTCTTGCCCAGCTGTCCAGCTCCTCAGGAAGTGACGACATAGAGGAATCCTTTGTTTACGCCATCACCTGTAATGGTGACGAGCGCTCTCTCGACGACTGTCTGTTCGAAAAGGAGTTCACCAGAGGATGCAAGTACATGGTGATTGAATGCTCAGGGGCACCCGCTGGTATTGGTGAGCATTTGTTATCGTTTCCTTAAAAAAAAAAAAAAAAAAAAAAAAGGAAAAAAGAGAAGAACAAGAAGAAGAAGAAAAAAGCCATTTCTAGTGGTGAAAATATTCGTTGGCTTGTTTCCAGAGTAAAAAAGAAATGTCGTCACCAACTGTGAGCAATTTCGGGGTTCGTTTCATAAAAAAAAAAAAAAAAAAAATCATTGCCAACTGTCAGCATTTTTGGCGTTCGTTTCGTTAAAAAAAATCATTGCCAACTGTGAGCATTTTTGGGGTTCGTTTCCTTAAAAAATAAGATAAAAAATAAATAAAATAACATAAACATTACCAACTGTGAGCATATTTGGAGTTCGTTTCCTTAAAAAAAAAATCATTATCAACTGTGAGCTTTTTTGGCGTTCGTTTCCATAAAAAAACCCAACAAAAAAACATTACCAACTGTGAGCATTTTTGGCGTTCGTTTTAGTTAAAAAAAAAATCATTACCAACTGTGAGCATTTTTGGCGTTCGTTTCCTTAAAAAAAAATCATTACCAACTGTGAGATTTTTTGGCGTTCGTTTTAGTTTAAAAAAAATCATTACCAACTGTGAGCATTTTTGGCGTTCGTTTCCTTTAAAAAAAAGAAAAAAAAAAGAGTAGACGCCAAACCCTCGCACAAAGCCAGTCTACTGATCAGGCCTTGAGACCATGCCTCGGTGTGTGTGTGTGTGTGAAAGACCGACATTATGCGGAGTTTCAGTTTCCAGTTTCCAGTTCCAGTTTCTCAAGGAGGCGTCACTGCGTTCGGACACATCCATATACGCTACACTACGTCTTGCTTGGTAGATGCCTGACCAACAGCATACCCCTACGCGCTTAGACAGTCCTTGAGTGCATGCATATATGTATGTATGTATGTATGTATGTATGTATGTATGTATCTCTCTCTCTCTCTCTCTCTCTCTCTCTCTCTCTCTATATATATATATATACATGTGTGTGTGTGTGTGTGTGTGTGTGTGCGCGCACCTACAGGGTGGATTTTTTCTACAGAATTTTGGCAGAAGACAAGACTTCATGTTACCATTAGCTCTTTTTCAGCTGAGTGCGCCAAGCGCGTGCTGCACACGGGACCTCGGTTTGTCGTCTCATCGGAATGACTGGACACTCAGTTTGATTTTCCAGTCAAATTTGGGAGAAAGGACTCTGACGGACTCTCTGCATTGGCAGAGGAGCGTCTTAACCTTCCCCAATTAAGTGAAATGAATGAATAAACAAAATAGATAAATAAGTGAGTGGCTACATCAAAATATTATAAAGTGAAAGATATGTAGAAAGTAAATGGATGAAATAAAACGAAAAAAAATGGGCCACGCTCAGCAAATCATGCACAGAATCATACAGGCGTGTAAATGTGCGCGCGCGCGCGCACACACACACACATCTATATATATATATATGTACATATGTTCACCTTCCATGTTTGTACACCAGACAAAGGCTATGCTTTGTTCACCAACGTGTTTTTACATGAGACGAAAGCTATGCTCTGTTAATCAAAATGTTTCAGGGGAAAAGAGATGGGTAAAACCCCCTCCCCCCAAAACAAAAAGTCCGCCAGCTGCTTTCCCTGTGTTTTTTCCATAAGATTTTGTCGAACCTTGCCATGATTAAATTTTTTTGTTGTTGTTGATAAGACTGAGACACAGAGACGCCACGGCAGAATCAGTTGACGTTGGACTAAAGGTTCGGTTTTCATTATGGATCATAGTTCGAGGCCCCGTTTTAGCATAAATTTTCCCCACTGGTTGTACGGGGCCTATTATTTGTGGGGCAGAAGTTTTCGTACGCCTGATTTGAAGGACTGTAATGAATCTCACATTTAATGAACGGAGGAAGAGAGTTCCAAACAGATGGTCCAAAAAACGTAAAACTGGAAAATAAAGTCAATATGTTGACGAAGCCGAGACAGATTATAATCATCTGATACGCAACGCTGTGATGCCGTTTGAATAAATTCATTGGGAGATTCAGAGAGAGAGAGAGAGAGAGAGAGAGAGAGAGAGAGAGAGAGAGAGAGAGAGAGAGAGAGAGAGAGAGAGTTCTGCTCACAATAAATCAACTAAACGCAGTTCTTCCGTTGCAGAGGCCACCCCCAGGCCCCATACTGCAGAGGAACCAAACTCCACAAGCGTCACGCACCGTGAATCTACCACTTCTCCTACCACCACCACCACCAGCACCACCACATCCCCTACCGCCACCACCACCACCAGCAGCAGCAGCACTTCCCCTACCACCACCAGCAGCAGCACCACTTCCCCTACCACCACCACCACCAGCACCACTACTTCCCCTACCACTACCACCAGCAGCACCACCACTTCCCCTACCACCACCACCACTTCCCCTACCACCACCACCAGCAGCACCACCACTTCCCCTACCACCACCACCACCACCAGCACCACCACATCCCCTACCACCACCACCACCAGCAGCACCACCACTTCCCCTACCACCACCACCACCACCAGCACCAGCACTTCCCCTACCACCACCACCACCAGCACCACCACTTCCCCTACCACCACCACCACCACCAGCACCAGCACTTCCCCTACCACCACCACCAGCAGCACCACCACTTCCCCTACCACCACCACCACCACCACCAGCACCACCACTTCCCCTACCACCAGCACCACTTCATCCACCAGCACTAGCACCAGCACCACCTCTTCGTCCACCAGCACCAGCACCACTACAACCACCCCGAATACTTCCACCACCAGAACCACTGCCTCAAAGCTGGTGACAACTGGTTCAGTAAAGCTGTCGTCACCACCATCAGAAGCAGCAGCACCAATAACTCAAAGTGCTGACGACCCAGCAGCCGTAGTTCATTCTGAAGATACAGCTGGTTCCCAGTCATCAACAGTTCTGAATGGCACAGAATCTGACCCAGGAGCAGCAGCAGAATCATCAACAGCAGCTACATCTGCTAAAGATTCAGCCACCACTGCCGTCAGTTTTGAGCTACCAGGTCCTGATCACGACGACTCTAACACAACGTTGGAAACAGAAACAACTATTCCAGCAGTGCCTTCAGAAACACCTGCATCCAAAACTGCTGAAGATCCAACTGATCTCGACTCCTCAGTTCCTGACCCTACAGAGTCTGACTCGTCTTCAGGAACAGCAACAGCCGTGCCAGCAGTTCCTTCAGAGACTACACAAACTACAACTGCTGAAGGTCCAGCAGCTGCAGTCTTTAGTCCTGAGCCAGCAGCTGTTGGTGATGAAGCGTCTGACCCAGCATCACAAACAAATGCAACTGCGCCAGCAGCAGCAACAGCTGAAGAAGAAGAAGAAGGCCCGGCGGGTCAAGTGTCATCAGTTGTTGTCGGTACAGAGCCTGACACAGCAACACCTGTGGACCAGACGCACGCGCTACCTGCCTCTGACTCTACGGGTTCACCCGTAACAGGACGGTCCAGCATTGCGGGTCAGCCCACCACTAGCTCTGCCCATCCCTCTGCCGGGGTCTTGGCACCCTCGCGTGACTCGCCCGTCACCGCCACCAACGATGCCAGGCCTCCCTCATGGAACAACGTCACCACCTCTCCTTCAGTGTCTTCAGGCAGCACGAGCTCCACGCCTTCCACCCCCACCCCCACAAGCCACAGTCCTGGCAGCGGGTCAAAGGACATGTCCGATGCTGAGGGGGCCGCCGTGGCTCCCGTGCTGACCACGTCTGTGGTGTTGATGTCTGTGCTTGTTGCCGTCTTCATCGTGTAGCCTTGTCCTGCCCCACTGCAGCAACAATGCCATCACTTGGCTACCTCATGTCGTCTTTTTGCTGTCACATCACAGTAAGAATATATCTACCTCATATCTACCTCATGTAGTCTTTTTGCTGTCATATAACCGTAAGAATATATCTACCTCATATCTACCTCATGTAGTCTTTTTGCTGTCACATAACAGTAAGAATATATCTATATCATATCTACCTCATGTAGTCTTTTGCTGTGACAAAACAGTAAGAATATATCTACCTCATATCTACCCTCATGTAGTATTTTCGCTGCAAGAATATCATCACTTATCTACCTCATGTAGCATTTTCGCTGCCCCGTTACAGCAAGAATACCTTCATTTATCTACCTCAGTAGTCTTTTTGCTGTTCAATCACAGCAATAGTATCATCACTTATATATATCATGTTGGCTTTTTGCTACCCCGTTACAGCAAGAATAGCATCATTTATGTACCTCAGCGTTTTGCCACTCAGAATGGTATGAAATATCAGTACAAGGACATAACTGCATATTATGAATAAACATCTCAGTTCCAACCGTATTTTTGTGTCTGTGTGTGATTTCCAATTTATTTTTGTACTTTTTATTTACTAGCCCCCTCCCCAATATTCCTTGTGACCCCGGTACCGTCGCTAATAAAGACATATTCTATTCTATTCCACTGTTTCAAAATTTCTGGATACAATTGTTTTGTCCCTTAACTTGTGGCGTAAAGCGCGTCTTACTGATCCATGCGCATCTACTATGAGCGGTTAGACAGGAGATCTGAAATCTCTTAAACTCATAACTGTCTGTCAGGGATCATGTTTTCGTGGTCAGTGGTCGGTTATCATCTTAACATTGTGGAAGATTTAACAGAAGAAATCAACCACGTGTCGTCATTCTGACAGTGGGTGTTGTATTTCTGTGATCATTGATTCAGGGTGGAATCCGAGCAGCTATCTTTTTTTTTTTTTTTTTTTTTTTTGGTTGCACTTCAACTGTCAGCGGAAGTAATTTCTTATCACTTAAAAATGCCTGTAAGTTGAGGTAGGTCTACCAGAGGAAGTCATATTCAGATTATGTGACACTCTACTCGGTTGGAAAATCCACATCTTATCATTCTTTGTGGCGTTTTTTATATTTATTTGTTTATCTATTATTTTTTTTTTTTTTCATTCTTTGTTTTATTTTATTGATTTTTATTTATATTTATTTTATTTTATTGATTTATTTATTTATTTTTTTATTATTAAAAAAATTCTCAAGGCCTGACTAACGCGTTTGGTTACACTGCTGGTCAGGTATCTGCTTGGCAGATGTGGTGTAGCGTATATTGATTTGACCGAACGCAGTGACGCCTCCTTGAGCTACTGATACTGATACTGTGGCGTTCCGGGTCCTCACGGGTCCTTTGGTCAGTGTTGTGTCTCCATTCCCCCTTCAATGCCTTCAGGTCCATTGGTCACTGAACATTTCTCGCTGTGTCTGTCCATAAAAAAAGTATACATATTCCTCTCCCACATTTGCTTTTTAGTTGTATCAGATTGTATGATATAAGCACTGTGGCAGAATCGGTCAGGCGTTGGACATCTGATCCAGTATTCATCAGGGTTCCAGTCCCCGTTTCGACATGGTGTTGTGTCCTTGGGTAAAGGCACTTCACTTCGATTTTCCTCACTCCACCCAGGTGTGAATGGGTACCTGACTTCGTATGGCGCAGGTTAGAACGGCGGAAAGAAAGGCACAGCCTTCCTGTGCCGAGCCCTGGACACAGTAGGTTTGAATTCACTGCCCCGATGGCTATAAAGGCTGAGGGATCTTTAACCTTCCTTATTGTTTGATTATATCGTCTGATCAAGCAGAACATTTTTAGGTTTCGTGTGATGACATAAGCTCTGTGATTAACCCGTACTCGTTTTAGCACACCATCAGATGCATGGTATACATTTTCACGTTTCCTCATCAAGAAATAAATGACCTGACTATGGAGACGGGGGAGGGGGGGGGGACATGGGCTCAACAAAGTGGACAAGATTCATCTTTTGTATTACCAGTTTCAATAAACAAGTATTTTCGAAACGATCTGTCACGTGTGTGTGTGTGTGTGTGTGTGTGTGTGTGTGTGTGTGTGTGCGTGTGTGTGTGTGTGTGTGCTCATAGAACGAGAGAGACAGAGATAGAGAAGTATACACACACACACACACAGAGGAAGAGACAGAGAGAGAACAAACGCACACAGACAGACACAGGCACACAGACACACACACACACGGAGGAAATGAATGGATGGTACAACACGGGCGATGTGCTCTCCTCCTGTGCTAGATATTGAGTGAAGGTCTCAGTATTAATGTTTCCGATGAAACGATAAAGTGCAATCTCGTCCGCTGCAATCTTTCGCACGCATAAAAAAGTGCATTTTTTTTTTATCTTAAAAAAACCCAACAACCCCCCCCCCCAACCCCCCCCCCCCCCCCCCCCACACACACACTTTTTTTTTGGAAGTAATTCAAATAGTGCAAGATTGATATTAATATTGTTATTGTGTGTCCGTGTGTCTACCATCATCTTAAATTTGAATTTAAAAAAAAGTTGAAAAAAAAATCTATCTCACGTATAAGAACAAGCATCTCCTGGCAAAAAAAAAAAAAAAAAAAGGACAAAAAAACAGGCACTTACAAATGAATAAAGGATAGGAGAGAAGAGTGAAGGTGAGCCGCACTGAGCAAACGCTACATTTCCGGGGACAGCAGCCGAATGTGAAAAATGATATTGCCAGCCCAGTCCAGTCCATTGCTTTCGAGTCCTTCAAGTTTTGTGTTTTACAACTCACGCCTTTTTGGTATTCATTGGCGTTGTCATGGACAACGCTCTGACCCTCAACAGTTTTTTCACCTGTCTGTTCGTCTGGGGCACAGGATCACATATGTTCTTCAGCGTGGAGACAGTAGTGTTGCGGTGATGCATGAGGCGTTCAGCCAGCACTGTTTATCGCTATGGAGTGCTACCAGCACTTCTACAACGTATGGAGGGTGGCTGGACATGGGAAAGAGAGCCAGCGTTGATAAAGCATGCACAATTCATGTCGTGTGTATGCATGCATATTGCATGTTCTCTGTCCATATCAACTTTGTCATGTCGGTCAAGTCTGTGAAAAGAGTTATGACTGAGAAGTAAACCAAAGACAATGGGTATGTCTGAGCACGAACAATTCCCATCCTTGCGCTTTACACAGTTAAACCGTTAATGGTAATTTCCTATTTTACCGTCCAAAATTCTAGGACGTAGTTAAAAGAAGTTTCTGGGCGTACACCGATGTGCGAAAGCTATACTGATATAAGTACACATCAAATTGTGACTGCATGTCCATAGCAACATGTCAAAGGAGAAATCGAAACTGCTTCTTGAAGATACACAATCTAAGCGTTGTACTGAATGGACCAAAATATTGAATGAGGATCTGAACGTGATGCAGTATCAATCAGTAAGAATAGTAAAAATACTGGGCAGAAAATTGAAATGGGTTCGAATCAGGTTGGTACACAGAAGTTTAGTCACTTGTAAGTGTGCGTGTTTTCAGTGACAGCAACATACTTTTCCTGATCTGTTATTTCAGCTTTGTCTTTCGGTGCACCGTGTCTTTATCTAGCAACAACACACACTGTTGAATCCAGTAAAATACTTGATTACATTGTCATGGGCAAACTTCATCATTAAATGCAAGATAAACGTAGTGTTTCCAAAGTTAACCATTAATTTTTTCAAACATTGTTTAAAGTCTGAATATAATACTTAGGGAATACATTCATAAATCAACAGCAACAACAAAACAAGTAAACGTCACATACACCCTTGTCGCTTTTATCACTCTTGTGGAAGACAGATACTTTAAAAAAAGGTTAAGATTAGTTAGAATATTTCTTTGTAAAATTTGGTGTTTTCCAATGTAAGCCACTAAGTGCTCCTGTATTTCTGAACTTTTATAGTGGTGTGAATCTGTTCGGGTATGTTCAGCCAGGACCACGTATTTCCCTGCAGATTGCTGTGGCAAAATTGGTTAAGTGTTGGACTCCTGATCTAGTGTTCACCAGTGATCAGCGTTCAAGTCTCCATCTCAGGACGGTGTTGTGTCCCTGTGTTATGCATCTTTACCTCAAATAGGAACGTCTAGCGGAATGAAAAAAAAAGAAAAAAAGAAAAAAAAAGAAAAAAAAAAAAAAAAAAAAAAAGAAAAAAAGAAAAGAAAAAAAGAAAAAAGAAACAACTTGAATATAATTTTGCTTTTTTATATAGGGTATATAAAAAAAATGGTTCCAGATTAGGCAGACACACAGAATCTTAACTGCTAATGTATTACTTGTAAATATGGTTGTTGCAAATGATAAGATAAAGAATAACTCCATTATCTCCAATTAGAGAAATTTGGTCAGGTGCATTGTCACAAGTACACAACATGGAGACCATCACTATAAAAATAACAAAAAAACCAAACCAAAACAAAACAAAAACACACACACACACACAAAACAACAACAACAACAACAACAGTTATTAAGATTATAACGAAACACAGATGTAAAAAAATCACACAGACTGTTTCGTACATTCATTCCATACATTGCAGGCAATATTTCAAAATGTAAAAAAAAAAAAAAAAAGAAAAAAGAAAAAAAAAGAAAAGAAAAAAGAAAATTAAATTATTTAAAGAAAAAGAGAAAGAAAAAGGAAAATTAAACATTACTTTGAATAATTATGATCGTGAGCATAACATACTATACTGCACACTGATTATGATTAAGATAAGAATAACTATTTATCTCCCTAAGATTAATTGCATCATGTGTGGCAAAACAACCAGACAATCAGTACACACATACATACACACGCGCGCGCAGAAACATTAAACATTACTTGGTTAAACAGGAGTAATAAACATACGTTTTCAAATAAAAGGATTTCACATATTAGCTTTAAAAACATTGTAATTATGATTATTACAACGTACTTACTCGCATAAATGTATTTAAAATATGAAAGTTAACATCAGGCATATTGCTTTGACATTCATCCTGCATATTGCACATTCATCCTAAATGTTGCACATTCATAACAACCATTGTCATGTGTTTTACGCTAAATTAGATTGTTAAATCCCCCAACTAGAACAAGGTCTGACAACCTATCTTGCATGGACTTTCACACGTACTCACATGAAGGCGCGCGCGCACATACTCACCACACACACGCGCGCCCGCCTGCTCGTGCACACATACACACACAGAGAAACATACGCGTATGCGCGCACACACGCACACACACACACAGGCGCGCGCGCACACAGTTATTAAGAATTAAAAAGGTGGATTAAACATGGAATAAAAGACTTGAGTGTTCTGGATTTCAATTTAGAAGTTCTGTAGCGCCGTCCTGATGGCAGCAGCTCATAGCACTTTGCTGAAATATGGGTGTCGTCAGTTGCTATCTGTCTGCTTTTGTGAACCACTCGCTTCTCATACAACTCTTGCATACTAGCTTCCTTCACTCCCACATTTTTTCTGCACACGCTCATGATATCATTCAAAACACGCTTACTCCTCACTCCCAAACTTCCATACCAGCACAAAAATGAAACTGAGCACGGACTCGATGCAACATCGATAGTAACTTTGAAGAATATTGGAATTTATACCAATATTCCTGAGTTTCTGCAAACAAAATATTCTAGATTGGCATTTCTTGTGAATGGAATCAACATTCCTGTCAAAAGCCAGCTTATTGTCTAAGATAGTCCCTAAATATCTATATTCATTCACCCTCTCCACTGTTTAACCATCTATAACAAGGTTAGCTACAGGCAAGGGGTCTTTCCGAAAATCTATCAACATTTCTTTTGTTTTCAGTACGTTCAAATCCAGATAGTTTTCCTCACACTAAGAACAGAACTTTTTGATTTCACTAAAGTAAATAGCATCAGAGTTGGACAGATCTTCAATAGCTGAATCATCAGAATATTTAATGACCGAAGTTTCCCTCGTGCATCTGCTGTCACGTGACCGGTAAATGTTGAGGATCCACCAACAACCTGACTGGCCCCGCGCAATCTAGTAAAAGAAAATTTACGAAAAAAATGGGTCTCCGGATCCTCGCACGCTCAATATATTGCAGCCCACATCAAGAAATTTTTTTTTTTTTTTTTTACAAACAATACAAGACTATTCACTCGCACAGACATACATGCAAAAGAAGACAGCAGTGAGGCACTAACAGCTATTTCCCTTTGTCCCCCCTCCCAACCTTACTAACCCGCTTATACAAATCGCCTCATTTGAAGCTTTGTTTTTTTAAAATTTTTATTTTTATAGTAGGTATGAGAGAAAAAAAAAACCCCAAAACCAAAAAAATCACATTCGCTCAAACACACATTCACCCCTCCTGTGCACTGCTCTCACACATGCACACGCATCCTCCACCGTCCATGTCCGGCTCTCATTGGTCCTAAGCACGAGGGTCCATGCCACAGTCAAACCAAGATGCCGGCGACCACTGAGAGTCCTAGTCCCGCAAACAGGCCATGCAAAGAGGCAATCTTCACGCGCGGCGGGCACACCTCTGTGACAAACTCGGAGATCTCTCAGGCGCAGAGAAGACTGCAGGTGCCCAGGACAACGGCGGAGGCTCAGGAAGGTGGGTTGCTTGAGCCCAGGACGACCATAACACCCGGGGAACGTGCGGGACTCGTCGGAACACTCTTCGGAGCTGTAACCAGACTCGAGCCGAGAGTCAAGCACAAGAAAAACAGGATGCATGTGCTAAGGCAGACACACAGAGGGGTTTCGCACACCCCCACACGTACAGCTGAATGCCTTAAGAAAATTGATTATCATTATCACGAAAACAAAACAGAAGATATGTGCACACAGATATACATAAAGTAGGATTCACAAGGATAGGGAGAGCTATACTGCACTGAAATTAAATTCGCAAGTGTATTTTTAAAATACGGCAACAAAACCTGAAATTGGCTACCTCTCAGTGGCCCTCCCTGTCTTTTGAAAAAGAAACAATCCCAACACTCTTCACTCCCTTCCAACATGACTCACCTCAAGAGCTCGTGAGGGGAAAAAAAACAACATATGGGAGATGAAATCCCTGGAACTGGAACGCAGTTCCGGACCTCCTGGTCGGACGAGGACTCAGGAAACGCAGTGGCACTGGAGACCCCAGAACAGAACCGAATCGGAAATCCTCTAAACTTCAAAATGAATGGAGCAGGATTTGAAAAAAACAAACAACCTCTCCCTGGCTGGGTACAAATGCCAGTGCTCAAAACATCTTTCGCTGCCCACGACATCGACAGGTGAGCTTTTCTTCATCAAACTTGTAGCTCAGCTTAATAACGTGCAGGTATACATGCACGAGAAAGAAAACAACAGCCTGAGCTGACTACGAGGAAGAGAAGGAACACACACGCACGCACGGGTGCACACGCACACACACACTTTGGGAAGGCCTTAATTGCGTTCCCAAATTCTGAGCACGTGTGTGGTCGAGAACTAGTATCTATATATAAAGCTGATATTATCCTGTAATTCGAGAAGCATTTCTGGTTAGCTTCTGCGTTTGTGTCAGGCAGATACACAGGTTTGTGAATGACTGGTTGAGTTTATCTTCGTTTTTCTGTTGTACTCTGTTCTGTCTGTCTGTCATCTGCTGGGTTTTCTCATCGAACCACATTTCTTTTGTTCATTTACTTGTTTATTTATTTGCTTAATCATTTAGTTTTCTATGACCCTTATGCAGCATGTCTCGAGTTTCACTAACTGCTGCGATGCTGACGTTGTATCCCAACAATTTACGGGCAATGACGGGTGGTCTTCTCTGAGGCCTGGAGACACTGTCTCGATGAGGGTACATATATTCGACGTACCAGTGCTTAATTTCTTCTTTCCCTGATTGAATCGACCGCTTATGGTAGTAAGTTTGCAAGCGCGGTACAGTTTAGTGCAGGCTTTGTTCAAGCCACCATTTCTGGGCCCCTCCATTACTGAGGTGGCTAGTGCTGCCCTAAAGAGGCTTCTCAGTCACCTGGGAAACTGCCTCCCGCCCCCTCCCCCAAAGTCTTCTGTACGAAAGTATTCTGTGCAATGTTGCAAGTTTTAATGAATTTACTAACTCTAAGGAGAACCCGTTTACTTGCAGGAAATGATTTACAAAATGAAGATATGGACTTTGGGCATACATATTAATCCGGTACTAATCTTTTACGAATATCAGAATACCACACACACAAATACACACACATGCACTCGCACACGCACAGAGCTCTCTCCTCACACACACACACACACACACACACTGATTATTCATTGCTTAGAATGTTTTCGGAAATTTCAAACTCAAGTCCAGTTGGTATGCTCCTTTGACGTATTTCAACCAATGTCGTTATTTATATTTACATCGTTGTAAGTAAATACTTGATGATGTGAGTTAATATTTGTTGATATACATACACCTAATTTCCCTCCTATAACACCTAATTTATCACACACCATCATCTCTTTAAACTTTTTATTTCTTATAATAGACTTATTTTTGTTTACTCTAAAACATAGCCTACATTTACACTTTCCTACACTAATATTCACAAGCATTTCCTCTCTTTCACCCACTTCCTCTCTTCTTTCCGTCTAATAGCACTTCAAGAGAATAGACGTTGAATTGAAGATCCTACACACACGCACGCACGCACGCACACACACACACACACACACACACACACATACAAGATTTCCGTGTTTTTTCGGGGTCCGCTGTTTTCAAATTGATACCACAATGGATAACCACAGCTTCGGGTTGTTTTTCTGAAGAGCTAATTTCTTGTAGGCATTGTTGTGTAGCACTCACTGTGTCCAAGACGATTTTTTTTGTACGTCATTCATGACTGAATCGTGAAGAATTAGGGTGTTTGGTAGTTCTTGCTTGTTGTCATTTGAGTTCTGTCATGAGTTAAGAAGTTTCTTCTGTTTGGATTTTGCGTCATTTCTCGCGCATTCCGTGGATGAGAAATTGACGTCATTCTTGGGCTTGGTAGTTTATTGTGTTGTTTTTTTCTTGACTTGGGGGGGCCCATTGCCTTTGCATCCTGCCCACCTATTGGCAAAGTGCAGACTTTCGGTCTTGATAGCTGCCCTGGTGTGGCAGAGGGACCCGACCTCACTGCTTCTGGGTAGGTTGTTGCTGTTGGAGTGCATTAGTCCGTTTGCGTCCCTTAAAAGACACAGCGAAAAAAACGACCTGCAACGAAATTCATTGTAAGTAAAATTGTTGTCGTGAAAGGCAAACGCACAGAAATGAAACATCAGCTATATAACGTCATGCTGACGTTAGAGCTGTATGACGCAAAGAACATTTTTTTGTTGTTGTCGAAAACACTAACAGAAAACTTCACCACCTGCGAGACAATCTGCACCTCACCAGGAAGGGGACCAGTCTGCTGGCGGGGAACGTGGGGCGTGCTGTCAGGGACATGCTGTGGGAGACCCCCAGGAGACCTGTCCGACCAACGCAGCGCTATCAACACCAAGCCTACCCCGCCTTCCCCCATTCCACGTGGTACAACCCGTTCACCACCCTGATAGACTGGTCTTCATACTGATCACTGGGAAAACTTACTTCTGTTCAGAAGTGAGAACTCACTGATTACCACGTGAACACCAGGACGCTCTGCTGCGTGTTATTCCGCTACTTCATCCATGTTTTCAACTCTGTAATCATTAGCACATATTTGTTTATTATACTGATCCATAACCAATCATTTTTATTTATTTCATTTTATTTTGTTTGCACTTATTAAATACATCATCCTTCTGGAACTGTTTTCAACAAAAGACAATCACAGAACTTTCTCGAGCATAAACGGCGGGCAACAACTTAAATGTGTTTCAGTGGAACTGTCGATCAGTTGTCACGAATTATGATCACTTAGTGCAACATCTGGTGAATCATAATTACCACTTGTTAGCCCTTCAATCTCTAAATCAGTAAATGCAAAGAGAGATAAACTGCCAAAATTTAAACACTATTACTTTCCGCCTTTACCTCAAAAAGTGGATACCAATGAGAAAATCAGCACAGCTATATACGTTCGAGAAGGGGTCACGTTCACTCCATGCCTCAGCCCCGTTCCACCAGATATGCCAAATATCCATCCATGTGCTGCAAAAGTCCAGTTTAATTCTTCACCCTTAACGGTCATGTCTGTATACCTACCTCAGTGTCCAAATCACTTTAACACAGAGTGGATTCGAACCTTACAGACAGACCAGGACAAAAAAGTTCTCATCACGAGAGACTTCAATGCACACTCGCCATTTTAGGGGGAGAGAGATCAATAGCAATCGTTTTATCGAAAACATTGTAGATGCTTATCTCTACTTACTTAACGATGGCAGAATAACACATATACCAGACAATCCAAGGCATAGAGCAACTGCCATAGATCTCACTCTAATCTCACCAGATCTCGCACCAATATGTGATTGGAAAACAATGGAAGACACCCTTAATAGTGATCATTTACCTATTATCACGAGGCTTGAATCTAAAATATCTCACTCGATAGTTCCAATCGAGGATAAAATTCCAAAATATAATTAGACTTGCGAATTGGGATAAGTTCGTAAGTTTGCTTTCAACGTTTCAAATAAACAACATAAACGATACAGATGTCAACGGTTTATATATTGATATTTACAAAGGCAATAATCACTGCTGCAAATGAATCTATTCCCAAGTACAAATCAATAAAATCTCATAAGCACTCTGGTAATGTTTGGTGGAATGAGGCTTGTGAAGCAGCAAAGAAAGAAAAGAAACCAAACTTCAAAATATACCTGAAAGAACAATCTCCCCCAAATAATTCATAGATGAAAAAAAAAAACTAAAAGAAAATAAAGCAAACAGGTTTAACGTACAAGCGAAAAGGCAGTACTTGTTATCTTTTTGCAGAAATAAAGTTTTCAATCACAAAGATATGCAAAAGGTATGGGAAAAAATTTAAAAAGGGGAAACAAGACAGGCAAGGCCTTTAAGACTCACTTGTGATACACTTAAAAAAAAAAAATCTAATCGTTAAAATGTGTTCTGTATTTGTTATTATAAAGCTTCGGGTTAAAAGAAAAAGAAAAAAACAACAACAAGAAAAACCTAACGGCAGAGTCGAACTCCGCGTGTTCGGGTGAGAAGAAACTGTTTTACCCATTACACTATCGTGGCTCCTTAACTGACGTTCAAAAATATATTTAAACATGCTTTCTTAAAGAGCGATAAATCGATTGCGGTATTTAAATCATCAGTTATTCTGGTGTATCTTGGGCATTCAAAAAATCTTTAAGGGCAATTAAAAATCCTTTTTAAGTCCGCGGTAAAGGAGACGTGGCTATCGCCGCAACCACACTGCAACATTTTCTCTGGATCAAGATAGATGTACAAGCTTAGTTACACCCGGTTGACACGGTCGATTCAATTTCTCTTTTATGTTCATTCTAGTTTTTATAGTTTTAAAGTTGATATGAAAATTGAGTATTTTGTTAAACTAATAACATGTAGAGCCAAGTACAAGTACTTCTAAACGTCGTATGAAGTGAAAAGGACTTCATTTTGAGAAAAGTCAAGACTGGAAATTTTTCGTTTCATCAATTCAAGGGTATTAACTCGCATGGTTTACAATTTTTAACTGTGAATTCCGACTGATTCAGTGGATATTTTTATGGCAGTTTGGGGCATAATCCAGTAAGTGATGAGGCGTTCACAAATCTTTCTTTGAATAAATATTTAACGGTCTACTTCTCCAACTTCCATCACATGTTATCGTGTATTGTCGATTGAATATAGGATTGAACGGGCAGGTCAACAACTTGAAACAAAATGGCGTCGTTCGCGTTCGCGAAGAATATGAGCACGTGCTTTGAATGTGTATAAATATGTGTACGCAATTGATTTTTGCCCATGACCTTCAGGGCTCAGCCAATAGATCTATAAAGTCCACTCGTCGTATTGATTTTAGTATTTTCCAAAAAAGACCACTTGGGCGAATGATCATAGTGAAAGCCATGTACACTGAGAGTAAAACACACAAACTTTTTATGTATTGAGTGTAATTTCAAAATGTAATGTTTAAGATGAGAAAGATCAGTTTAAAGCAAATTAAGTCCCCTAGCATTAATTACAGATTAATTTCTCTTTTTTACTATCTGCACCAAAACGTTTGCAAAATAAATAAAACTTCCATGCTTAGCAAAAGAAGTTCCTGTTTAAACAAAAATGATAATAATGACTGCTCTTGTTGTTGTTTCAGAATATCAGATCAAAGTGCCAAGTTTAGAGAATAAAAAATATAAATATAACAGTAAATGCAGTTTGGATATAATTCAGCTTCTTTTTTCTTATATATATTTTTTGTGCCCATCCCAGAGGTGCAATATTGTTTAAAACAAGATGATTGGAAAAAACTGAATTTTTCCTATTTTTATACCTAATTTGGTGTCAAGTGACAAAGTATTTGCAGAGAAAATGTCAATGTTAAAGTTTACCATGGACACACACACACACACACACACACACACACACAGACAACCGAATACCCGGTTAAAACATAGACTCACTTTGTTTACACAAGTGAGTCAAAAATGAAGCATACCAAAATTCAGATCGCATGAATCACCTGTATGGAAATAGTGAAATACCATCAGATGAAATAAAGGAGTATCTCTCAAATCTAAAGCAGCGAAAAGACATCTGTTGGGTAAGACGGAAATTCAAACGAAATGTTGAGATATTTCCCCGGAAATCTGACTGACTTTTTACACTTATTTTTAAAGAAATGTTGGTCTGATGGTGACATTTCCTTGTATGGAAACACTCAATCGTCCCAATCCACAAACAGGGCAAACCCAGAACAGATAAAAACAGTTATAGACCAATTGCCTTAACATCGCATGCATGCAAACTAACGGAAAAAATGTTTTGACAGACTTGTGCATTATTCTGACAAACATAATGCTTATGAATCAAGCTGGCTTTAGAAAAGGTAGATCGACCACAGAAGATCTAGTTAAACTGACTACACAGGTAAAGCAACAGTATGCAAGGCGAAAAAAACGTTCTGGCGACTTTTTTTTTAATGTGAAAAAAAAGAAGCATACGACCAAGTGTGGCGTGCTCGACTTTAATATAAACTGAAAGACGGGCGCAATAGCCGAGTGGTTAAAGCATTGGACTTTCAATCGGAGGGTCCCGGGTTCGAATCCCGGTAACGGCGCCTGGTGGGTTAAGGGTGGAGATTTTTTACCAATCTCCCAGGTCAGCATATGTGCAGACCTGCTTGTGCCTGAACCCCCTTCGTGTGTATACGCAAGCAGAAGATCAAATACGCGCGGTAAAGATCCTGTAATCCATGTCAGCGTTCGGCGGGTTATGGAAACAAGAACATACCCAGGATGCACACCTTTGTAAACGGAGTATGTCTACCTAGATGGCGGGGTAAAAACGGTCATACACGTAAAAGCCCGCTCGTACAAACGAGTGAACGTGAAAGTTGGAGCCCACGAACAAAGAAGAAGAAGAAGATATAAACTGAAAAAATATCGGTATCACAGGCAACATGTATGATTATGTTAGAAGTTTAAAAATGTTTTTTTTTTTATCGGATAGATTTATACAAGTAAGATTAAGAAATACATAATTAAACCTTAGACGATGACACATGGGGTTACCACAAGGAAACGTAATTTCGCTGAATTTATTTGATATATTATTAGCAGATCTACCAAATAAGCTAGCTAAAGATACAGTCTTAGTTCAAGTTGCTGATGATACTTGTTTATGGATGAAGGTAACAATGAAAAATAAAACACCTACTAGGACATTGAATTCCACAAAGAAAACATACCAGCGGGAACATGATAAAATTAGCAACTTTATGGCAGAAAACGGCTTATCATTATCCTTAGAAAAACAAATATGATGCTATTTAATACAGCATCTGACCCAGAAAAGCTCCCCGTGTTTACAATAAATGTTATAATTATAAGATATACACAATTTGTTAAATGTTTGGGTGTATATCTTTCTTCAAAACTTTAGTGGAATTATCATGTCGACTATAGACCATGTTCGTTAGAAAAGTAATTTGCCCTTGATTACGCCGGAAAGAGAATTCGTGGGGAGTCTCTAAAAGCGAAAGTTGCGAGTTCGTCGATTGCACTTGTGTAAATGCTTCACAATGAGTCTAGGGGAAACGGGAGGAAAGAATTACTGTTTGTGCTGTTCGAACTTCAAAGGAAAAAAGGTGACATCGCAACGAATACCAGCCACGAACCGATTGCATAGAGCGTGGCGATCTCAATACCACTTCGTGAACTGAACTGAAGCCAAGGACCACACCCTCAGTGGCGATGATATTCCTTCACTTTTTACGAACAAGGTCTTCAAAACAAGCACGGTATGTGACATTTTGAATCGAATGTATTTGTGTGTGTGTGTGTGTGTGTGTGTGTGTGTGTGTGTTTGTTGGTCACATTCTTAGCTGTGATATTTATTCAGCACAGATATATGCATCTCTGACACATCTATAGTACAAAACTGACTAGTGTACCCCTGAAACAAACACTACAAAGAATTTCACTATACAACATTTGTCAGCACATACTTCTTTCAAGTGGAAATGTTTGCACATTTTTAGAAAGTGCTCTAACAATGATACTGAGACAGTGAGATCCTTGCTACTTCCACAGGCAATGTGAATGTTTACACACACACACACACACACACACACACACACACACACAGAGAGAGAGAGAGAGAGAGAGAGAGAGAGAGCATAGTTATTGTTGCAAATTTAAACAACTCATTGGCTTGAGAATCTGCACATGCATAATGCAGTGAATAGATCTGACACATTTTGGGGGTTGTATGCCGTTTGTCTGAAAATGTTTAACTAAAACAAATGTCATTACATTCAAGCTATAATAATATATTCTTTTCTTTTTTTGTCACAGCTGTCAGATGTACAAGTCCAAGAAGACATCACTGCTACTTCTGCATCAGCAGTGGAAACCAATGCTGCTGACAGTAAATTGAGTACTTTTACAAAATGTAACAAATTTGGAAGTGAAAATATGTAATGATCTGACAGCTTTGCTTCCCCCTTTACACCAGTCTGACACTGATGACACAGTGAAAGCTGACTTATTAGGGCCTGAAGACTTTTGTCAAAAACTTTAGACTGAAGGGGGGTTACAGTAGTGGGTGTCAATTTGTAGAGTGTGTGTGTGTGTTAGTTGAGAGTGGATGGATTCAGGTGGATCATTGGTATTGACAAATTGTGTAAGAAGTCAGATTATTATCTGTATGAAGTTTTTTTTAAAGCTTTCTTCTTGGGAATTGTGGAGTTTGAATGCTCCTGATTTTTTGTTCACACTGATGTGAACATATATTGCAACTGTTTATATACCGTTTATATTTATCTGATATAATGTTGATTCATATGCAACATATACATCACTTGTATACAAGAGATAATTTGATTTCAACAGCAAAAACTTATACCCACTGCTTGCTAATGATATTGATCATATGGTACATTTAAATAAGACTTCAGAAACTGTTCTGTGATTTTCCTTCTTCTCTTTGAGGGAGAAAGGTGGGGGGTGGGGAGGGGTGCAGTGTGGTTCAAACCAGTTGAGATCCACTGCAGAGTTGTTGTTTTCTTTTTCTTTCCGATCATGGAAAAAAACAAAAACAAAAAAACTTTGTGAATGTAGACATTGCACTTCAATACAGATGTACATCACACACACACACACACACACACACACATATACACACACGCGCGCGCGCACACATGCACACATGCACAACATCTAAAACTAAATGGTGCTCACATCTTAAATAACTCAAATTGTTTAGACAATTGTTCATTGTTTAGCATTTAGGTATGAATGAATGATACAAAAAATAAAAGAAAATATCTGATCAAAGTGATTTTCTTCTAGTCTGTTTGTGTTTGACTCAGACCTGCTTACACTGCATTTTGTAAACAGTCCTCTACTGGATTTGTTAAAGAAGCTGCAAAGCATTGACTGTAAAGTTTATAAACTCGCTCCATGTGTGCCCATTCATACATCAAATATTGAAACTTCAGAGAAGCAAGTGTTTTATCTCTTGATGAACAAAGGAAAGCTTCGGCAGCAAAATTCGTTATCGAATCTTCCGCATATGAAACCTTTTCAAAAGAAGACGTTAAATTGAATTCATAAAACGATTTTGCAAAAAGAGCTAAGATAATACAGTCCATGACATACATCAATACATTTGCATCAGATATCATTAGTGCCCCAAAATCAAAAGGCAAACAGATTGCAAAAATACCTGTTTTTCACAAGTTCCTGAATGAGATCAGTACAAAGCTACCTTTGACATAGATTGCACAGATTTATCCAAGAACCAGTCACAATTTCTGTTAAAAACTGAAGTACTCTCCCTTATGGAAAATCAATATTCAAATTATCTAAAAATATACACAGATGGATATGTTTTCAAAATGGTAATTCGGGAGCGACCTTTGTAATTTCACCATTTAGAAAAGAAAAATTATACCATATCGGTAGGCAATACTCCATTTTTACAACTGAACTTATAGCCATACTTATGGGCTTAAATTATATTTCAGACCTACCGAAAACTATGTGAGGTTTTATTATGTGTAATTGAAGTCAGTATTACAAGCTATTAAATCTCCAAATTCAAAGAAGCGGATTGAGATGACAATGGACATAAAACATGTTATTCACCAATTCACAAAATAGGGCATTTCTATAACTTTCTGCTGAGTCCTTTCGCTCTGTGGAATATCTTCAAATGAATGGGTAGACCAAGCCGCTTGAAGAGCAGCACGTAATTTCGAAGGCGCAGTACAACTCGACGTCCTATTAGATATACAAAAATGCTTTCGTAGTATAGAAAATGTATCCAGTAATCGATTTGATAAATTGCTTATAGATTCAAATGATCATTATTTCCAATATTGTGTAAACACAAAAATGCGGCTAATCCCAAACAAGTCTCATGTATAGAATTCGTTTAAATGCCTTTCGTACAAAAATGTGCAGTGATCAAGTAACTGTAAACCATCTACTCATCCATTGTCCAACCATAAGTCGGTTAATACCAAAAGCTGTAGTTGATCACTTTTCTACCAATGTTCCATTAGCCACTGAAACGATTTTGAATGATTATTCATTGCTTAGAATATTTTCGGAAATTCTGAACTCCAGTCCAGTTGGTATCCGCCTTTGATGTATTTCAATCAATGTGGTTATTTATATTTGCATTGTTGTAAGTTAATGCTTGTTGATGCTGTAAGTTAATACTTGTTGATATGCATATAACACTTCATTTTTTACACACCACCATCTCTTTAAACTTTTTATTTCTTATAATAGACTCATTTTCATTTCCTCTAAAACATACATTAACACTTTCCTGCACTAATAATTTCAAGCATTCCCTCTCTTTCACCCACTACCTCCATACTTTCCGTCTAATAATAATTATTTACAAAGTCGTCTCTTTGGTTCAAGTCCATGAGGCTACTGGTTCACAGTATCTTTCTGATCTCATTCATCCTTACGTACCCTCACGCCAATTCCGCTCTTCTTCTGAAACCTGCATGCTTAGGATCCCCCCTGCTCGAACCAAAACGTATGGCCAACGCAGTTTTTCATACCAAGGCCCTTTTCTTTGGAATCAACTTCCTCATCATCTCTGTAACTCATCTTCACTGCAGTCTTTCAATTCCAGTCTGAAGACCCAGCTTTTCCCCACCTGAATAATTCTCAACAGCTCATCCCTTTCCAGTATAAACTAAAGTAACTATTAGTGAGTTAGTGAGTTTTGATAGTTTCAGAATTTGTTCGTTGTTTTTCTTGATTGTGTACTATTTATGATTGTGTACTATAACTTGTGTGTGTGCTTGCGCGTGTGCCTGTGTGTATTGTGGGTGTGTGTGTGGGTGTGGGGGGTGAAGAATAATTTTTAATAATGTTTGGCATCTTGTGTTAAATTTTTCCTTTTTGATATTTACATATATGCTCTATTTGTAAACGCCTAGGGCATATTTAGAAGATTAGGCGTAAACGCTCATAATAATGATAATAATAACAGTAGTAGTAGTAGTAGTGATGATAATGATAATAATAATGATCACACTTCTAGTGAATAGACGTTAAACTGAAGATCTCTCTCTTTCTCTCACTGATTTGCTGCAGTAGAGGTGGGAAAAGATCTCCGATGCCAGGATTATGGCGTCAAGCGTGTTGCTCAGTATACGGTAGTTGAAAAAGCCTGGAGAGACGTTTTTCCGTTTCGAAGAAAATTGCGTTATATTGGTTTGGAAATGATGCTAATGTTCGTTTGATTTGCAAAGGATCGTGCTTTACTTTTCATACTTGAATAATGGCCACCCCCCTCTTTCTCTGTCTTTCTGTGAGGCGATCAATAGTGTGGTGGCTTTGTATCTGGTTTTTGAGGTACTCTTTTCTTAGGATTTCCGATTTTCCCAGATGTAGACCACTCGTTTTCGTTGCGTTACCAGCAAGCCTGTCGGCTTGCTCATTTTCCTTCACACCTGCATGTCCTGGGCAATATGAAAATGTAACCTTTTCAAACCGAAAGTTGCGCATTGCCTCATCCGCTCAGGACTCCCCATTCCCCCCCGCGCCCCCCCCCCTTTTTTTGTATGAGTTTAACTGAGTCAGTCAGGATCATGGCATGTTGATTTCCATGCATATGAATAAATGACAGCCACTGAAGAGCAGGTTTCACAGCTTCAACTTCCATAGTCGGGCTGGAGGTTGTGACTTTGTGCACGGCACTCTCTTCCCTAATTGTTTTTTCCACTTTGATTAGCAGTGAATCCCCGGTCGGACTGGGCTTTGGTGACTGAGCCATCTGTGTATATGATAATGTTCTTTACTGTTTTGTTCTATGAGTAGCTTCATTTCTGCATCAGTGTTGCCCTCTGGCCATTCCCGCCAATGTCTTCCTAGAGTGAGTGAAATGTCTTGAAAAGATCTTTGAGATTTTCAGAGTTTTCCTCCCATTCTCTTGTTTCGTTCAGGTTTTATAAATCACTTACCAGCTGGATTGTCCCATTCTTGATCTTCCACGTCCTAGACGGCTGCCTTTTCGTTCCTTAACTGCATCATGCAGTGGGTTTTGAGGGTTTTCTAATGCTCTAAACTAGTGTATAGTATAAAAGAACTGAAACACAAAACTGACATTTACTTAGATCTGAAAATTAAAATTCTGTTATCAAGAAATTCCCATTAATACTTTTATACAGCATTTTCGAGTGCATGGCCTTTCCTAATTCTTTGAAACTGAGATTTTCTAAGGATTTCTTACTTTCTTTTTGACATGCCAGCAGACGAAACTTCATATTAAAAATAAGGTTGTGGATAGCAAGAAACAAACGGTACACACTGCATAACTTCAAATCGTTTATCCCAAATGCTTCATTTCGTGAGTTCATTTTGTTTTCGAAAGGACATTCTTTTTTGTATAATCTTTTTACTGCTCATTCTACTGTGCTTACAATTCAATTTATGCCACTGTACCTTCAGATTGATCATATCATACATTTTCAAAAATCTTTTTGATGCTCAGGTAACAGACAAAAGCCCCGCAGGATGACATCCACCATGCCCCAGTTCAGGACCTTACCAGACTTTCTGCAGCACTGGGCACAGGAGAAACCTGACTCTGAAGCATTCGTCTTCCGAGACAAGAATCAGCGGCGCAATGTGCTGACCTGGGCTTCTCTCTACACGCTGGCTGGTCGCTTTGCTGCCGTCCTGAGGGACAAGGGGATAGCACGTGGGGATCTGGTGATCAACACTCTGCCCAACAGTCCAGAGAGGGTGGTGTGTGAGGCAGGCATCTGGATGGTCGGAGCGGCATCTGTCAATGGTCAGTGTCTGATGGCTGATGGATCAGACTTGTTGAACACGATCACGCAGTCTCGTGCCCCTGCTATTCTCGTGGATCCTGACGTCACAAAAAGTCCTTGGAATGTGCTGAAGAATCACGTGGTCATGGATGATGGGGAGCACGTGACATCTTCACAGCTGGCCTGTCTAAAGACGGTGATCTTTGTTCGACGTGTGGAGAATGAGGGGAGGGGGGATTTCATTGGCCAGCTGAAGGCACAGGAAGAATGGTTTCAAGCAGGGGATGTCAAACCCGAAGATGTCTTCAGTGTTTTTACCACATCTGGTACTACAGGATTCTCTAAGCTG
Source organism: Babylonia areolata (assembly GCF_041734735.1). Classification (NCBI taxonomy): domain Eukaryota; kingdom Metazoa; phylum Mollusca; class Gastropoda; order Neogastropoda; family Buccinidae; genus Babylonia; species Babylonia areolata. The sequence continues at coordinate 33,139,606 of NC_134879.1, forward strand.
GTTGTACGAACACAAGGACCTTTCATCAGATTTGTAGAAAGTGATGAATTTTCCATATTGGGAATTGCTGGGGTTTGGCTCAACATACAACAGATGGGGTGGATAGGTGGTACCCCTGCCTATACTTTTGTACCAGGTGGTACACGTATCACTACTGACATGAGAGCAGGGGTTCCTGAGGACATGATTCAGCATCTCTTGACCAGTATCCAAGAGGAAAAGTGCAACACAGCCATAATTCCACCCATTTATCTATCAAAATTGGCTGAAATGACAGACTTGACGTCTTCTCTACATCGATTGGATTCACTGATGCTGGGTGGTCTCCCAGTCCAGCAGTCCACAGTAAACATAGGACTCAAGGTGGCCGATAACATCTGCGTTGCGTATGGAGCAACCGACTTTGGGATTGTAAGTGGCATGGGGGTAACTGACAGCCAGACCTTCACTGACCATGATTCAGGAAAACCGCTCAAAGATGTACAAGTAAAGATCGTCAGAGCGGAAGACGAAGCCAAGCTATGTGCTACTGGTCAGGTCGGTCATATCCTTGTCAAGGGACCCAACATGATGAAAGGCTATCTTAACAATCCCAAGGCCACTGCTGATGCCTTCACTGAAGATAGTTTCTTTCGAACTGGGGACTTGGGCCGACTGGATGAACGAGGTCATCTGATTGTCGATGGAAGAGGAAGTGACGCAATCATGAGAGGCGTCTACATCTTCTACCCCTCGTGGATTGAAAAACGTCTCCGAGAATGTCCTGGAGTTGATGATGTCATCGTTGTCGGGGTGCCTGATGCCGAGGTGAATGAAGAGCTGTGTGCCTGTGTGGTACTGAAGTCAGATGACGTCTCCATGGAGCACGTCCGTCAGTTTGCTGAAGAAATCTTTGCGTCAAAGGATGATGTAATGTCAGCCTGTCCTCGGTACTTTCTGAAGTTTGAATCATTTCCTCAGACTGATACAGGGAAACCCCTGAGAAACGTCATCAAGACACGAGCTGCTCAACGACTTGGGCTGATGTCTGCATCAAATTGATGGCACACACCAATCGAACGACATACGATCATCAATTCAATATCGCGGGAAGTAAAAGTTCAAGAATAAAGAGGAGAAGGGTGAGAAGGAAAAGAAGATGAAGAAGAAAGCTGAGGAGGAAATGATGTTGGTGATAAAATGAACTGAGGAGGAAGGGAAAGCATGGATGAATCACTTGGCTTTCAGTGAAATTATCAACGATGTTTGCTTATTTGTTTGAGAGGTTTCTTTCCAGGCTACAGGCTTTCCTGCTTAATCAGAAAAAAAAATTACTTCGAAGTCTCGTCCTGTGTATCAAACGTTTGCTGCAGACCACTGTATTCTATACCTGGCCACGATTCTGCCAGAAACATAATGTCTTGTACCATGCTTGTATTTACTGGATGTAAAGGAAAGTGACATTTTTAATGTGTTGTGTGTGACTGATCTGTAAATAAATCTCCCGTTTCTGTGTCTTGTACTTGATTGCTATCAGACTAAGTTCCCCTATGCTTTCTTAAACAGAAGATTCACTTAAGAGATTTAGAAATAGCAAGATGAGGAGCCAGTCAGACTTAACAGTAATCTTTAAAGCAAATATTTTAATGCAGAGTGGAAATCAATGTTAAAATCGTTCAGCTATTCAAGTTTGTGATTGTATAGGAAACACCCGGACCTGATGGAGCAGAGAACCATGATTAATCAGAGATCTATAGTTTCCTTCCTGTATAAAGTTATTTCATTGAAAAATAAAAAGAATTTCAACTCATTTGTTCTTCATATCTCTGAGTCTCTGTGTCTCTGTCTATGGCTTTCTGCCTTTCTCTTTCAATTATTCCCACCAATCTCCCTCCTCTCTCTCTGTTTCTATCTCTGGCAGCCTCTGTCACCCACTGTTTATCAGACTTTATCTTTCTTATGTGCACACACACTTTCACACATGCAGTTACATACACATTAACATGTATACACGTAAATATGCCCACACAACATGCGCTGTACGCCCATGCCCATGGACACACACACGCACGTACACAGATACACACAAGCGCTGACAAACAAATACATGCACAAACAGACACACACATATAGTCCACGCAGTAGGCACACACACACACACACACACACACACACACACACACACACACACACGTTTCAAGTTTCAAGTCTAAATTATCCTTTCGCTCCTACTGGAGTATGGAGGATTACTGCAAAATAATCTTTTCATGCCCAGAACAAACATTTCCAAATGCACAACAATGTCACATAAATGTCACACACACACACACACACACACACACACACACACACACACACACACACATGAAAATCATGCTGGCACACTTCACAAAATAAAAAAGATGTCAGTCAACTGCGTTGTAAGACACATGACCGGAGTGCAGATGCACACGGCTGATATCAGTGGCCGTGCTCAGAATGACTTGTTGAAGAACATGATGTGACACAGTGAAGAGGATGTTGAAACCTAATGTCTGCAGCGTTAAATTGCTTTAGTCACAGTTGTGACTTGACATGAAAAGAATACGTCTTTCTTGTCGTGTAGCAAGTCTCTGTTCCAACGAGGAAGTAGGAGAAATGGAAGAAAGAGGAGAAAAATGAAAATCCAGATTAATCCAGTTGTTATCATGGTATGTAATCCAGCCACTCACATGTGGTTGTGGAGCTGAAAACAGATCCGTCTTTTTATCTTTAATAACTTAGGTTTGCCTTTGTCTCTACTTATGATGAATTATGTTTGCCAGTCTGGATTATACCTGTACTCATAATGAATTCTCACGCGCATATAATACTTATTCGTGGATAGCTCAGTCAAGATTCTGTCAGTGAATTGTCGTGGTCATGATCTGAAGAGAGAGAGAGAGAGAGAGAGAGAGAGAGAGAGAGAGAGACAGACAGACAGACAGACAGACAGACAGACAGACAGACAGACAGACAGACACACACACACACACACACACACACACACACACACACACACACACACACACACACAGATTTCAAGATTCCAAAGTCAAATGGTTTAATGACTTGAGCAACATGCTCATATCATCAGGTGGAAAACACGCTCCCCCCCCCTCCCCAACCTCTTCCAACGTTCCCTCCCTCCTACACTTTTACGCTTTTCACAACATTCTTCTGCTCTTCATAAGGAATACAAAACAATATCTAACGGTACGTATACGCACAATCTTCGTGGACTACTGATGAGGTTCATATTTGAGTAACCCGAGGCCATCGACCCGATTTCGTAGTCACAGACAGACAGAGAGAGAGAGAGAGAGAGAGAGAGAGAGAGAGAGAGAGAGAGAGAGAGAGAGAGAGAGAGAGAGAGAGAGAGAGAGAGAGAGAGAGAGTATTCAAATACCATTTGTCAATTTAACTTCACAATCGATTAACATACATTTCCATCAACGAATCAATTAAACAGTGGCAACATAAATCGAATGGCGTTTTTGCATGCTAAGAATTGGCTTTCGATATGAAACCTTTGTATGTGAGATCATTTTCGCTGAGTCTCCCTTCGCAGTTTTAAGCTATGGTAAATAAATTTTGCTAAGCTGTTTGAATGTTGAACATCACACAAAAACGCTATGGGATGTATTTTAAGTTTCTTCACCGGTTGCTGTGCACATCGACAGAAAATGCGTTTCATCTTCCAATCGGCATTTACACAAAGGACACGATAAATCTACCCCATAGTCAGAAGAAAAGCGTAATTTATGTGTTTTTATGTCAGATATGCCAAGCCTGAATCGAATGAATGTGTCTCGAAGTTTTATATTTTCGATACTTTCGAAGTAAGGTTCTAAAGATAATTCAGTTTTGAACAATCTGTACACAGAATATCTTTCACGTTCCTTGATTCTTTCATTCCACCCTTGAAACCAACAGTCAGATATACGTTCTTTATATTCACGTAAAAACCAGTTAATCTCTTGTACCCCTTGATTAAGCCAAACAAACCCAAAACCATAAATTGTTAAATGTCTCTGGACATCTGTGACCCAGCATTCTTTACCATTTTCACGAATATTAAGAAGCATGTTGTATGATTTCCTAGGAAGTCTACTATTTTCCATTCTGGTAAGACGTAACCAATATCGAATTGCATTTACTTTTGCATCTATCAAGAGACAGACAGAGAGAGAGAGAGAGAGAGAGAGAGAGAGAGAGAGAGAGAGAGAAGAGATGTGTTCCATTTTTTAGGTAAAAAGTATTCCATATACTTACTGGAAGATACCCATTTTGACCTGAAACTAAAACACTGCATCAGGACTGAGTGGGGTGAGAATGGTTCTTTGTTTCTTACAGTTTCCGGTTCGTGCGGAGTCGACATACATTTAAAAAATAAATCTAAATTAAATATTTTTTAAAATGTGTATAATGAAACCACAGGAAACTACTTTATTTGCATCCACCGAGTTCTTAGGTGACGATTAAAAGAACAACCAAACCCATATATATACTATTGATGTGCATGGGCCAAACCAAGATTATCGTGATTTTTATATTGAACTGGGCGAAAGAATAAAGTTGTAGGATGTGGAAGTATCATAATTGGGGGCGATTGGAATTAGGTTTTGGACTTTATATGCACTGACCTTCCGCCATTTTGTATTGAAATGGTCCATACATACTGACTTTCCGTCATTTTATACTGTGATGGTCTGTACGCACACTGACATTCCGCCATTTTGTATTGTGGGGTTCTGTACCTACTGGCCTTCCGCCATTTTGTGCCGTCGTATTCCATATTTACGCCTACCTTTCGCCATTTTCTACTGTATTATTATTATTATATTTTTTGTTATTTTTACTTTTTTAAAATTTAATATAATATAATATAATTTAATTTTATATTTTAAATTTTTATTTATTTATTCATTTATTTATTTATTTTGTTTTATTTTATTGCTGTTGTTATTTTTACTTTATTTATTTTCTTTTCTTTTCTTTATTTTATTGTTATTTATTTTTATTTCTGTTTTATTTTATTTTATTTATTTATTCATTTATTTTTCTCATGGCCTGACTAAGCGCGTTGGGTTACGCTGCTGGTCAGGCATCTGCTCGGCAGATGTGGTGTAGCGTATATGGATTTGACCGAACGCAGTGACGCCTCCTTGAGCTACTGATACTGATACTGATCTACTGTACATTCCTTGACCATCTCACCATTTTGTGCTGTAGTGGCCTGCATACCCTTGCATCACACCTAAGCAAATCTAGAAGCAGTGCTACAAACTCCTGCTTATGCATGCTGAACGACTCGTTTCGAGAGAGAGAGAGAGAGACCCGTTTGGCTCAACAGCTGTTCTCTCCATGAACAGAATTATAATTACAAAACTGTGATTTGCAAAGCATGTTATATATTTTGTGTGCTTTGTATTGAGAACAAAAACAAAAAGAAGTCTCATTCCAAATGATTTAAGATACTTTTTGGGGGGTGTGGGGGTGGAATGCATGGGAGACATGTGGAGAGGAGGAGGCAGATGTATGTATTTCTCCTTTTTCGCTTAATTAAATGTCCAACACACAGACCAGTCTCAAAAGAACTTTGCCCTTTGTCCGGAACAAAACAGGGAGAAAAGTTGTTTCCCCAACAACTTCACAACAATCGTCCGAAATTGCTGATAAATCATGGACGAAGTAAAACAGAGAAATCACCAATGAACGGCAAAATCATTTGAAGCACGGCACTGTCAGATCAATCAGCACAGTGGCTGTTTGTATGGCTGCACAGCTGGATGTGGATTTTCAATCCAGATTTAGATTATATCTGTTTATTTGTTTATCTATTTATTCTTTTTTGTGTTTATTTTTGTTTTGCATTTCACATGTACACTAATTTGGACCCCCCTCTTTCTCTCTCTCTCTCTCTCTCTCTCTCTCTCTCTCTCTCTCACACACACACACACGTGCACTCACATAACAGCCAATCATATACTAACTTGCCATGTGTTCAAGTCCCACTTCAATTACCTGATTCAATTTCAATGTAGACGATTTCAGCAGTACATTGCTAACATATATATTAAAAAAATTGTTAAAAAGTCCAGTTGGTTCACTATCATAGTGGGTAGGCTTTCGTTACAAAGATGTTATGTTTTGTCTTTAAAAAAAAGTAAAACCGCAACCAATTATGTTCATTATATATATTTAAGTCTCACCTGCAGTCCAGACAAACTGCAACCAGTTATATTCATATATATATTTAAGTCTCACCTTTTGTCCAAACTTCAATCACTTGGTGCTGAAAAACTCTCCCCTCACACGAACACAAACAAATTTTCCAAGCAGCAAATACACTTGTGAAATGATTGTTCGCCTGCAACTCTCTGAACACCTCAATAAGAAAAACCTGTTCTATTCCTTGCAATCAGATTATCGTGCTGGTCACAACACTGAAACTGTTTTACTGATAACTATCAGTGATCTCACAGCCATGGACAAAACTGATACTTCTCTTCTTTCTCTTCCTGATCTGCCAGCAGCCTTTGACACCGTTGATCGTAATACTTTGATAAACCGACCCTCCCAGACGTTTGGTGTGTTTGGTGCTGCTCTCTCTTGGTTCAGCTCTTACCTCTCTGACCGGAACCAGGCTGGTACTGTGAACCGTGTGCACTCAAGACCCTCTCCCCTATAATTTGGTGTTCCCCAAGGATCTGTCCTTGGATCAGTACGTTTTCTGATATATACATACATACATACATATATATATATATATATATATATATATATATATACATATATATATGTGTGTGTGTATATATATATATATATATATATATATATATATATATATAACCTGTTTAAGAAATTGTGTCCCATCATTCTCTTTCACGTCACAATTTTTTGGCTGATAATTTTTGATTATTATAAGTCTGGTTCAATTTCTCATCTTTCTGAGAATATCACCTCTACTCAGCGATGTATCGCTGACAAAAAAAAAACAACAACAACAAAAACCAAAACAAAACAAAACAAAAAACCGACAAAAAAACCAACAACAAACAAACAAACAAAAAAACCCCAACCAACCAAACAAACTGACAAACAACAGACAAAAGCTGAATGACGATATAAACAGGAATGAAATCACTGCGCCTAAAAAAAAAAGTTTGCTACAGTCTGTTTCACTTTCTGAAGCTGTTAAGTTAAATGAGTGTAATGTTCCAACTTAAAAACAACAACAACAACAACAAAAACAAACAAACAAACAAAAAACAACAACAACAACAACAACAAAAAACTGTCGCAAACTTGGTGTGTAATTACAGCAGATTAGCAAATTTCCTCTATCTGTCAAATCTGTTATCTTGAGCTACGCAGAATAAGCTGTATTTGGCACATTCTCTTTCAGAAAATCATTCCCTGTTCCCTGTTTCTATCTGTGCTTGACTACTGTAATTCCTTGATCGCTGGATGCCTCAACTACTTGTTACCCAAACTTCAGAGTCTAAAACCATGCTGCACGGCTTATCTTCCGTTCTCCCAAATTTGCTCATGTTACTCATCTTCCTCATTCCCTCCAGTGGTTACCTATTGAGAAAAGAATAGATTACAAACTCTCTCTCTCTCATGTGGTACAAATTTATGAATGACATAACTCCTTACCTTTCTGAGCTTCTGCATTGCTTCTCTCCATATCTCCAGCTCCGGCCATCAGGTGGTGACCATCTCTAGAATAATTCCCTCCTACAGAACCAGATCGTATGGAAAATGCACCTTCTCTTTCCAGGCGTTTTCCTCGTGGAACGCACTCCGTCTTCCTGTCCACCAAGCTGTTTCTTGCCCTTGTTTATTTCCATCTCTCTCTCTCTCTCTCTCTCTCTCTCTCTCTCTCTCTCTCTGTGTGTGTGTGTGTGTGTGTGTGTGTGTGTGTGTGTGAAGAGAGAGAGTGTGGGTTTGTGGGCTGAGGCTGGAGTTTGAGGATTTGTGCATGCAGGTGTATTGTGCATGTTGTAAGTAAGCATATGTCGTGCTTTTCATTGTAAACGCTCAGGGCTTTTGTACCATTAGATTGGACGTACCAAATGTCATTTTATCAATGTTTTTGATAATACTAACAAAAACAACAACAACAACAATAATAATAATAATGATGATGATGATAATGATAATAGTAACAATGATATTACTATTATTATTAGTATTAGTATTAGTGGTGGTAGTAGTAGTAGTAGTAGTAGAAGTAGTAACAGTAGTAGGAGTAGCAGTAGTAGTAGTAGTATCATTAGCATCATTATTACATGCTCATGAAATTGCCTACGCTCTCGTGTTTTCCGAAAAGGGCCTCTTGGGCGAATGTAGATAGTGTAAGGCCTTTACACTCAATGTAAAATACAAAAGCCTTTTTAAGGCCTAATCATTATTCTAAAATGTATTGACTTAGAAGATTGAAATCCACTTTAAGAAAATTACTTCTCATAGTACATAGAGATAAATGTCACATTGCTAAAAAAAAATCATGATGCACTTGAGAGTTGTGTGCGTGAATGCTGTATTTCAGCGAAAGATGCGGTTAGAACTAACCATGCATTACACAGGGACACAACACCGTACCGAGATGGAGACTCGAACGCTGATCACTGGCGAACACTAGATCCAACACTTAACCAATTTTGCCACAGCAATCTGCGGGGAAACACGTGGTCCTGACTGTACAGCCTCTCTGAACTGAAACAGCTGGTGGGATGCTGTGCCTCTCTCCTGTCAGTAAATAATTTTATCCGTAACTTTCACGTGCTGACAACTTCAAAGTCTCCCTTTTTAAGCAATGTGCGACGCCTATATAAGCAGACAGGACACTGCAGTTTTTTCAGATCGCTTTTGTTGCACTGTTTCGACGAGACGTCAAGGTAAGTTGAAAGTTTGTTTGACACGGGGCTGTTGCAGGTAACGGTATAATATGAAAACAACATCCACTGTGCTTGGTGAAGAAGCAGTTTCTTGCATGATTATCTGGTGAAACTTCCAGTATCCATTTAAATCTGAATGTAATATATCAAAGACACCTAGGATGTTGTCTGTCATATATTGACAAAATAGCACGTCTTACTTTGTATTTCGATTTAATAAAATTAGACAACACTAAAAATTATATATGAGTGCATAGACCATTTAACAATCCCAAAATATATTAATATTTGGGTTAATTTTGTATTTCATTTTAGAATCTTTGTAATTCATGAACTGCCTAGATGATCTGAGATTTGACGGTTTATTCTGAATCATATTGTTAATCATGTGGTCCTATTGTTGAGCATGATAAGCTCGGTACGCAAATCAGGACTAGTATTCTGGTTTTGCTTTCGGTAAAAAGTTTTTAGAAAACAGTAATAATGTTTAGATGAATAGTCCAGTTTCTCAACAAAATGGTAAATCACACACACACACACACACACACACACACGCGCGCGCGCGCGCACGCACGCACGCACGCACGCACACAAACATCTTAATGTACGTGTGAAAATGGACCTATCCTACAATTTGACTCTTTAGAGTCTGATAATATGTCGCTTTTCCTACATCATCAGTACACAGTAAAAAGTCGCTTCTCCTGTTTCATCAGATACACAGTAATTAGTCGCTTGTCCTACGTCATCATATACACAGTAATAAGTCGCTTTTCCTATGTCATCAGATTCACAGTAGAAAGTCGCTTCTCTTGTTTCATCAGATACACAATAATAAGTTACTTCTCCTACGTCATCAGATTCATAGTAAAAAGTCGCTTCTCCTGTATCATAAGATACATAGTAATAAGTCGCTTCTCCTATTTCATTAGGTTCACAGTAATAAGTCGCTTCTCCTATTTCAATTGATACAATGTAATAAGTCGCTTCTCCTACGTCATCAGGTTCACAGTAAAAAGTTACTTCTCTTGTTTAATCAGATACACAGTAAAAAGTCGCTTCTCTTGTTTAATCAGATGCACAGTAATAAGTGGCTTCTCTTGTTTAATCAGATACACAGTAAAAAGTCGCTTCTCCTACGTCATCAGATTCACAGTAAAAAGTCGCTTCTCTTGTTTAATCAGATCTTAAATCAATGTACGTGTGAAAATGGAACTGCCTACAATTAGACTCTTTAGAGTCTGATATGTCGCTTCTCCTACGTCATCAGATTCACAGTAAAAAGTCGCTTCTCTTGTTTAATCAAATCTTAAATCAATGTACGTGTGAAAATGGAACTGCCTACAATTAGACTCTTTAGAGTCTGATATGTCGCTTCTCCTATGTCATCAGATACACGATAAGAAGCCGCTTCTATTGCATCATCAGATACAAAGTGATACGTCGCTTCTCCTACATCACCAGATACACAGTATCGTGACCCTGTACATGGAGGCCAGGGTCTGGGCGACCCTGTTGACAATTCCTTTTTGTTTATCTTTTGTCAGTTTGACACTTTTCCTTTAGGTTCAATTGAAACTAGCTCAGTTACTGTGAAGGCGCTGCGCATTTGCTCTGCTCTGCATTTCTGAATATAATCGAAGCAAGTATTATTTTTGCTCGCCTTGTTATATTCTTTTAAGACGGCGCCATTCTGGTTATGAGACATGCCCTGATAACGATCACATTACAACAGACTAAACGACGCCCATCCCAGCTGTGTGTCTGTGAAAGGGGGGCAGGTGAACAAAACGACAAATTGCACAGAGGGCTGTGATCTATCAGAGTCCTCAGTTAACATAAGAGACCACTGGAGAGTCCCGCGGCCATCTTGAATCGTGCGCATACGCATCTAACTTTCGTCGAAATTGCGAGCAATGCCAAAGCAGCAAACATGTGTTGTCCTCCATTTCTTCAGTTTTTTTCCCCTTTTTTTTCTTTCAGTTTTTGTGTGTTTCTTTTCTTTTTTCTTTCTTTTCTTTTTTTTTTTTTTTTGCATAGATTTTACCATTAATGCAATGTTTCTGTAAACTATGTATTATTCTAAGTATTCATAAAGCAGTATTAGAATAACTGTTCACATTTGACTATTCTCGTTTCATGAACGATTTCAATGATTACTCAAGTACACTTATGGATATGTCTGATTTTTTTTTAGTTGCTTCAATGTGTGTGTGTGTGTGTGTGTGTGTGTGTGTGTGTGTGTCAGTGTGTGCTATAGCCTTGTTAATAGCCTCCATTACTACAACCAAATTCTGTACAATGAAGTGACATCGTATGCACAATAAAAAAAACAAACACAAAAATATGAAGCAAAACGCCGATAAAAGAAGCCTGCTGTTTTGCACGTTCTGACTCTCTCGATCGTTTTTTTTCTCTCAATTTTTTTTTAAGAGTCAATCAACTTAGAGAGTACAGGTCATGTGATGCGCCTCTACAGGTCATGCAAGCACGGAACTCTCCAATGGTCTATTTCCGACATGATATCTAAATCAAAAGATGGCAGGGCATGCATCACGAGGGGAGAGAAATGGGATGGGTGGGGGTAGGGGAGTGGGAGGGGAGCAAGTGAAGGTCGTGGCGGCTGGATCGCTTGATCAAATGATCATTTTTAGCATAAACTTTGCCCAGTCCCTTTGGCAGCGATCGGTGAACAAACTTCATCAGCATACCGCACGCTACACTGCTTTCCGCATCACCCCAAACAGCTGGGCACAGAGACTGCGATAATATCACTAAACAAACACAGAGGCATGGGGGGGAGGTAAGGGGAACGCAGGGTTGGCCTGACATCAGTGGGTTGTGAACCACAGCGGGGAAAAGAGTAAGGAGGGAGAGGGGTGGAGGAGGAGGAAGTGGAAGGTGAGAGTGGGTGTGCAGGTGTCACTACCTGCACACCATAACACCATAAAAACTAAACATTCTTTCCTCAACTAACATACTTGTTTACTAATCTGTCACTTTGTGTATAATCTTCTCATATGTTTATTTCGCTCTGTTTTGTTTGCCACTTTCTTCAACTCGTCTTTTTAACTACCCACCCTGTCACCCCTCAACCCTCTTTTTGGACTAAGACTTAGAACACAGAATACAGAATACTGTATTATCTCAACAAGAGAAATTCATATGTGGTGTAAAACAGAAAAAACCAACACAAGAAAATCACAGTCATTCAAAATGTATATAGACAAACCATGTTAAGATGTAAACCTAGGCAAACCTTCATTACAATCAATAATCACAGTAGACAACAACAGAAACCCTTAAAAAGTAATTTGGAAGAAATCATACATACACTATCACAGTCATACACACATGCAGTAATAATCACAGTTAAAGAATAAACATAACAGTATACTAAAAGTTGATATAGACATGTAATAGCAGTGTGCAATTCTATTGCATCATCAGATACAAAGTAATACGTCGCTTCTCCTACAGCACCAGATCTTCTACCCCTCGTAGACTGAAAAGCATCTCCTAGAATATCCTGCAGTTGATTAGACGTGAATTCACTTTACATGTATTCAGCTGTACACATTTATGTTTTGTGATGCACAGCTCGAAGGCAAGGAAAAGACCACTGACATCCACCATGCCCCAGTTCAGGACCTTACCAGACATTCTGCAGCACTGGGCACAGGAGAAACCTGACTCTGAAGCCTTCATCTTCCGAGACAAGAATCAGCGGCGCAATGTGCTGACCTGGGCTTCTCTCTACACGCTGGCTGGTCGCTTTGCTGCCGTCCTGAGGGACAAGGGGATAGCACGTGGGGATCTGGTGATCAACACTCTGCCCAACAGTCCAGAGAGGGTGGTGTGTGAGGCAGGCATCTGGATGGTCGGAGCGGTATCTGTCAATGGTCAGTGTCTGATGGCTGATGGATCAGACTTGTTGAACACGATCACCCAGTCTCGTGCCCCTGCTATTCTCGTGGATCCTGACGTCACAAAAAGTCCTTGGAACGTGCTGAAGAATCACGTGGTCATGGATGATGCGGAGCACGTGACGTCTTCACAGCTGGCCTGTCTAAAGATGGTGATCTTTGTTCGACGTGTGGAGAATGAGGGAAGGGGGGATTTCATTGGCCAGCTGAAGGCACAGGAAGAATGGTTTCAAGCAGAGGATATGAAACCTGAAGAAGATTCCTTTAGCGGTTTTACCACATCTGGTTCTACAGGATTCTCTAAGCTGGTTATGCGAAGACAAGGACCTTCCATTCGACATGCAGCAAGTGTGGAGAAGATAATCAAGGGTAAATATCTCTGCATCGCACCAATGGGTCATTCTGTGGGCGCCATCATCTTTACTGCCATATCAGGTTCTATCCGCGTCGTTTGTGATATGAGAGCAGGGGTTCCTCATGACATAGTTCAGTTTCTATGGCATTGTATCCAGGAGGAAAAGTGCAACACAGCTGTGTTTTCGCCCACGCATCTTCTGAAAATGGCTCAAATGGCAGACATGGCGTCTTCTCTGCATCGATTGGATGTACTGTTGCTGACTGGTCTCCCAATCCAGCGGTTCATGATAGACAAAGGACTCAAGATGGCCCACAACCTCTTCATCTTCTATGCAGGAACCGAAATTGGCATTGCATGTGGCATGATGGTAAAAGAAAGCCAGACTTTCACTGACCATGATTCGGGACAACCGCTCACAGATGTACAAGTAAAGATCGTCAGAGCGGAAGACGAGGCCAAGCTGTGTGCTACTGGTCAGGTCGGTCACATCCTTCTCAAAGGGCCCGCCTTGATGACAGGCTATCTCAACGATGCCAAAGCCACGGCTGATGCCTTCACTGAAGATGGTTTCTATCGAACTGGGGACTTCGGCCGGCTGGATGAACGAGGTCATCTGATTGTCAATGGAAGAGGAAGTGACGCAATCATGAGAGGCGTCTACATCTTCTACCCCTCGTGGATTGAAAAACGTCTTCGAGAATGTCCTGGAGTTGACGATGTCGTCGTTGTCGGGGTGCCTGATGCCGAAGTGAATGAAGAGCTGTGTGCCTGTGTGGTACTGAAGTCAGATGACGTCTCCATGGAGCACGTCCGTCAGTTTGCTGAAGAAATCTTTGTGTCGAAGGATGATGTAATGTCAGCCTGCCCTCGGTACTTTCTGAAGTTTGAACCATTTCCTCAGTCTGAAGCCGGAAAAAAACCGCGAAAAGTCATCAAGACACAAGCTGCTCAGCGACTAGGGCTGATGTCTGCATCAAATTGATGGCACACACCAATCGAACGAAACAAGAACATCAATTCAGTATCACGGGAAGAAGGAAAAGAAGTACACGAACCAGGAAGAAAAGAGCGAGAAAAAGGAGGAAGAAAGCCGAGGAGGAAATGATGTTGGTGATAAAATGAACTGTGAGGAGGAAGGGAAAGCATGGGTGAATCACTTGGCTTTCAGTGAAATTATCAACGATGTTTGCTTATTTGTTTGAGAGGTTTCTTTCTAGGTTACAGGCTTTCCTGCTTAATCAGAAACAATTATTTTACTTCGAAGTCTCGTCCTGTGTATCAAACGTTTGCTGCAGACCACTGTATTCTATACTTGGTCACGATTCTACCAGAAACATAATGTGTTGTACCATGCTTGTATTTACTGGGATGTAAAGGAAAGTGATATTTTTTATGTGTTGTGTGTGACTGATCTGTAAAAATAAATCTCCCGTTTTTTGTGTCTTGTACTTGATTGCCATCAGACTAATTTTCCCTATGCTTTCTTAAAGAGAAAAAATTATCTAAGAGATTAAGAAACAGCGTGATGAGGAGCCAGGGTCAACAGTCGTCTTTAAAGCAATTTGTTTCTGGCTTTGATATGCTTATTCAGTGTTTGTCCACAGCATACATGTATAGGATGATGGTAAGGAGCCAGAGTGTCGTGTACCCAGAGAAACAGAGGCTTGCTGCAGGACACACAGCACACAGGTCCACCGTGCTGTCCTGACTCCCAGGCTGTCACCCTGCACAAACCCTGCACACTTCTCTCACATCGACATATTCACCCATCAGTTCTCTACCTTCAACCTTACCTTTTTCCTTCACTGAAGGCCCCATTCAACATGCTGCATGTCTGTGTGACACATAAATGAATGCATATATGTACAGTGTGCAAAACTTCTCTTAATGCTGCCTTTCATGTGCTTTTTTTTAATTAAACAAAATGTACACCAGTTAACAGCCAAAGTCCAGTTTTAAGTATCAAGTTGTAAAGGGGTCCCTCCTACTAAACCCATGTTGCTGAAGGAGGAAGTAGTGGTTCCCACTTTAACACTGCTTGCTGAAAGCAAATATTTAAACGCAGAGTTGGAAGTCAACGTTAAAATTGTTTTGCTATTCAAGTTTGTGATTGTATGGGAAACACCCGGATCTGATGGAGCAGAAAACCATGATTTATCAGAGATCTATTGTTTCTTTCCCGTATAAAGTTATTTCATTGAAAAATAAAAAGAATTTCATTCTCATTTATTGTCTGTGATTCTTCATATCTCTCTGAGTCTCTCTCTGTGTCTCTGTCTATGGCTTTCTTTATTTCCTTCTGTCTTTCTCTTTCATTTACTCCCTCCTCTCTCTCTCTCTCTCTCTGTCTCTCTCTCTCTCTCTTCTCTCTCTCTCTCAGTGTTTCTGTCTCTATCTGCCTCTGTCACTCTTTATCTTTCTTATGCACGCACACACTTTCACACATGCACGCTCATATACGCACTTACACACTCACATGTATGCACGTAAATATGCCCATACAACATTCGCATGAACGCTCATGCCCGTGGACACACACACGCACATACACAAATACAAACACGCGCGCAAAGCAAACACACACACACACACACACACACACACACACACACACACACACATATATATATAGTCCTCGCATTACGCATACACACACACACGCACACGCACGCACGCACGCACGCACACACACACACACATATCTGAAAATCATGCCGACATACTTCACAAAATAACAAGAAAGGCAAGGCCTTCAAGACTCACTTGTGATACCCACTTAAAGAAAAAAAAACAACTTAAAAAATAGTTTGTTGAAATGTGTTCTCTATTCGTTATTATAATTATATACAGCTTCGCGGAAAAACAGAAATTAAAAGGCTTCAATGCAGATTCGAACCACGGATGTCTGGATCGAGAACGAGTGGTTTTACCAACTGCGCTAACGATGTTGGCGTTCAAAAATGATTATTTGAGCATGTTCTTTTAGCGGAATGAATGGACAGTGGCAATCGCAGTCGTAAAACTTTCATTAAAGTAATTGCCACTCTATCTAGGCCCCATAATTCCGAACTGTATTGCACACCTGGTTGTACATGAGCACTGAGCTTGAGAAATAAATCAAAAGAAATATAATTGAACACAAATAACATTTTCAGAAAACAGATCAAAGCGTTCTTTGGTCCTATTTGCTAGATTTTTGTAGCTACCAACAAACTCCAACGTATGCAGAAAAATGTTCCCAAGTATTCATAAAACATTGACAACTGGCATCAATGCACCACCGTGCAGCCATTTTACTTTACCGCTCATACAACCATTCTTACAAAATCCTGTGATATTACATCAGAATATCAACTTAAGTGACACAAACGATCAATAAACGCAATGGAGAAAGATGCACACAGTATTTGGGCATCCAGAATTTTTCCCCTCAGACGTAATCAGCAGTGTTAATGACGAGAATGAACACTGTGATTGATGGACTTTAATGGCAATAATGAACACTGATTGATGGACGTTAATGGCAGCAATGAACACTGATGGTGATGGACTTTAATGACAACAATGAACACTGATGGTGATGGACTTTAATGACAATAATGAACACTGATTGATGGACTTTAATGACAATAATGAACACTGATTGATGGACTTTACTGACAACAATGAACACTGATTGATGGACGTTAATGGCAGCAATGAACACTGATGGTGATGGACTTTAATGGCAACAATGAACACTGATGGTGATGGACTTTAATGACAATAATGAACACTGATTGATGGACTTTAATGACAATAATGAACACTGATTGATGGACTTTACTGACAACAATGAACACTGATTGATGGACGTTAATTGCAGCAATGAACACTGATGGTGATGGACTTTAATGGCAACAATGAACACTGATGGTGATGGACTTTAATGACAATAATGAACACTGATTGATGGACTTTAATGACAAAAATGAACACTGATTGATGGACTTTACTGACAACAATGAACACTGATTGATGGACGTTAATGGCAGCAATGAACACTGATGGTGATGGACTTTAATGGCAACAATGAACACTGTGATTGATGGACTGTAATGACAAAAATGAACACTGCTGGTGATGGACTTTAATGACAACAATGAACACTGATGGTGATGGACTTTAATGACAATAATGAACACTGATTGATGGACTTTACTGACAACAATGAACACTGATTGATGGACTTTAATGACAACAATGAACACTGATGGTGATGGACTTTAATGGCAACAATGAACACTGTGATTGATGTACTGTAATGAAAACAATGAACACTGGTGGTGATGGACTTTAATGACTACAATGAACATTGTGATTGATGGACTTTAATGGTAACAATGAACACTAATGGTGATGTACTGTAATGAAAACAATGAACACTGGTGTTGATGGACTTTACTGACAACAATGAACACAGTGATTGATTGACTTTAATGGCAACAATGAACACTGATGGCGATGGACTTTAATGGCAATAATGAACACTGTGATTGATGGACTTTTATGACAACAATGAACACTGGTGGTGATGGACTTTAATGCCAACAATGAACACTGATGGTGATGGACTTTAATGGCAACAATGAACACTGTGATTGATGTACTGTAATGAAAACAATGAACACTGGTGGTGATGGACTTTAATGACTACAATGAACATTGTGATTGATGGACTTTAATGGCAACAATGAACACTGATGGCGATGGACTTTAATGGCAATACTGAACACTGTGATTGATGGACTTTTATGACAACAATGAACACTGGTGGTGATGGACTTTAATGCCAACAATGAACACTGATGGTGATGGACTGAAATGACAAAAATGAACTCTGCTGGTGACGGTCTTTAATGGAAACAATGGACACTGTAATTGATGGACTTTAATGGCAGCAATAAACATTGACTGGTGGACTTTAATGACAATAATGAACACTGTAAATGATGGAGTTTAATGACAACAATGAACACCGTGAAAAGTGAACTTTAATGGCAACAATGAACACTACGAAAGGTGGATTATAAAGGCTACAATGAACACTGTCAGTGACATAATGAGCACTACGAAAGCTAGACACTGTAAAAGCTGTACGTCAACGGCAACGATGAACACAGTTAAAGATGGACTTTCATGAGGTCCCACAAAGGGCCCCGTGGATGACAGCGGGGAGTGGAGGTGTGCATCCAGGACAGCGGTCAGTGGTCCGGAACCAGAACAGCAAGTGAAGGTGGACCGGTGTTCCGTGTCGTGTGTGTCAGTGGTTTGTTGGGTCGTGTCTCTATTTTGAGTGTGTCTTGTCTGTCTGCGCGTTTGTACGTCAGTCTCCCCGTCTGCCTGGTCTGTCCGTGTGCCTACGAGTGTGAATGGGTTGTATAGCCTGTTCTGTTCTGGGGGCTCTTGAAATACCTCCTTATCTCTCTCTCCCTTCCTGTCTCTTTCTCTGTCTCCCTTTGCTCCTCCCCTTCTCTTCCCCTTCATCTCTTTCTCTCTCCCCCCCGCGCCCCCTCACCTCTGTTTCTGACTCTCCCCCATTCCCTCTCTTCTCTCCCCCTCATCTCTCTCTCTCTCTAATTCTCTCACTCTCCCTCCAGCCCTCTCTCATCTCCCTCTCTATTCTCCCCCATCCTCAACCTCCTCACACGCACACACACACACACACACACACACACACACACACACACACACACACGCACATACACACATACCGAGGCAAGTAATGGTTTCCGAAAGAAGCAGTGTTTGGACGCTAATAGTCTCTGCTCGTTAAAATAAGACGAAGTGGATAATGACCTTAGTTTCTACTCTGCTCCACTGCACAGCATCGAAGGACAAGTATGATCATTTTGGTGGAGGCGTTTGGAGTGTATGACAAGTTCTTCTTTAGGAGCAAGGACAACAAACGGTGTCGCGTGTTTCTTGTTCGGGGTGACTTCTTCATCTTCTTCTTCTGCGTCCGTGGGCTGCAACTCCCACGTTCACTCGATTGTATTCGAGAGGGCTTTTACGTGTATGACCGGTTTTAACCCCGCCATGTAGGCAGCCATACTCCGTTTTCGGGGGTGTGCTTGCTGAGTATGTTCTTGTTTCTATAACCCGCCGACCGCTGATGTGGATTACAGGATCTTTAACGTGCGTATTTGATCTCGTGCTTGCGAATACACACGAAGGGGGTACAGGCACTAGCAGGTCTGCACATATATTGACTTGGGAGATCGGAAAAATCTCCACCCTTCACCCACCAGGCGCCGTTACCGAGATTCGAACCCGGGACACTCAGATTGAAAATCCAGCGCTTTAACCATTCGGCTGTTGCGTTCGGAGTGGCACGAATGATAATGGGTGCCTTAAACATCGAGGGGTTTTCGTCAAAGATAAGGGGCTACTCTGAACTTCCATATTTTACCGGAAACTCCATTGAAGCAATTGAAGAATGTGCCGGAAAACAAACTTAAGATCAGAAAACAGTTATATCTACAATTACGATAATGACGACGATGATGATGATATGGATACTTGTTTTAGAGTGCCTGATGATGATGATATGGAGACTTATACAGCACCTATCCTCGGTCAGAGATCAAGCTCTAAGCACTTTACGAACACCGTCATTTACACAGCAGGTTTCCTGCCTGGAGAGAGCTGCCTTTCTGGTGCGCGTCATTCGTTTGCTGTGTCATTCAGTCAGGTTTCAGTCAAACACACACACACACACACACACACACACACACGCGCGCGCGCGCGCGCGCGCGCGCACGCGCGCGCAGAGAGAGAGAAAAAGAGAGAGAGCAAGCAGAAGCGACCGCGAACGAACTCTTTCTTTTCCCCTCCCTCTCTGCTTATCCATCCACCCACTCTTCTTAAGTTACGCGCACTTAATTTCCGAATTTGAACATTTTCATCAGAAGATAAAGGGACGCAACCTCCGCCCCCTATCACAAAACCTCATCGAGTGGCGTGTCCATCACTGGCTTGCCCCGGTGGGGCAGTCCCACTCCCCTCCCCCCCTTTTAATTTTCACACCCCGGGCAATGAAAGCCAGCCACCGCCCCAGTGACCATCTTCAACTGTCCAGTTTTAAAGGGAACGGACGGACGGGGGGAAACGGGGTGACTGCCGGTGACGTTAAATCAAGGTCGCAAGCAATCTTCTCGCAAAAATAGAAGAAAACAAAAAAAGAAAAAAAGAAGATAAAGCCCATCCCCTCCGTCTCCTCCCCCCTCCACCCGGACGCCCTGACCAGCCCCCAACCTCCCCCTGACCCCCTCACCCGCTCCCCCCCCCCTCCACACACATCCATCCCGTCACAAGCTCTCTCATCACGGACTCCACAGATGGGTCAGTGGAGACTGCAGGGCAGGCGTGTCGGTAGAAATGTTTTATTGGCTCGGCTTGGACATGTCATTAGCGGTTGTGTTTTGATGATTGGTTTCCAGCGTCTGGCGTGCTTGATGATAATGATGATGATAGTGGTGGTGGTGGTGGTGATGGTGGCGGCGGTGGGGGGGGGGCACAGTGGGTGACAGCAGTCTTCGTGACTGGTCTGTCGGTCCGCTTGTACAGGCCATGATACCTGGTTTTTGGTTTCTTAATTTTCTCTCTCCCTATTTTGACTTTCTCCATTACACAGACATTTGTTACAGACATTAAAATATCAGTCCTCCATTTGAAAAGAAAAAAACACAACAAAACAGTTCATTGAAGATGGGTGACTGTGTCAACACAATGGCAGTATCAAAACAAACATGTTTTCGATGATTACAAAAAAAAAAAAAAAAAAAAAAAAAAAAAAAAGAAAAGAAAAAGAAAAAGATAAAAAAAGAAAAGAACTGAAAAGGAAAAAAAAAAGCAAACACCTACAATGTACAATGGGTTTCTTCGGGTTTCGTTGTCCACTGAGCAGTTGAAATTATCACACTTCCAATGAGAAGATATCCCGCCCCGCGCCCCCCCCCCCCCCCCCAAGACCCCCCAAAAAACAACAACAAACAAACAAAATAAAACAAAAAAACAACAAACAAATAACAAAAAAAAACACCCCCAAAACAAAAACAAAACAACAACATAAAACACACACACCAAAAAACAACAAACAAAAAACAAGAACAAAAAAAACAAAAAACAAAAAACAACAACAAAAAAACAAACACCACTTACAAGCTGTGTTGTCCTTTGTGAAACGTTGCGAATACAAAAAAATTCCAGTGGCGATTATTGCAAAGCTTTGGGAAACTTTCCCCTGATGATTAGTGATGAGATCGTGTCTGGTACAAACATTGATCAAACGTTTATTTACACTGTTCCTGTCATTATTGCTGTTATTATTATCATTTGTAGTAGTAGTGGTAGTAGGAGTAGCAGTAGTGGCAGTAGTCGTTGTAGTAGTAGTATCATTATATCATCATTATTATTATAATCGTCGTCATCGTCGTTGTTGTCATTATCATAATATTATTATTAATAATCATAATTATCATTATATTACTATATTATTATTATTGTTGTTGTTGTTGTTGTCGTTACTATCATCATCAGAAGCCTCAGGTGCATGCAAGGCCATGAAGCTTTTTTTGTGGCTACACAGTGTTTTTTGTTTTTGTTTTGTTGTTCTTTTTTTTTTCTTCTCCCATTTGGGATGACAGGAGTTAGTGATTAGAGATCGTATGCGCTGTATTCACTTTTGATTTCTGCCTCTATCTATCTGTCTCTGTCTGTCTGCCTGTCTGTCTGTCTCTGTCTCTGTCTCTCTCGGTCTCTCCCCGAACACGGATTGTGACTGCCTACATGGCGGGGGTAAAAACGGTCATTCACGTGAAAGCCCACTTGAGAAGACAAATGAATGTGAGTCGCAGCCTACCAACGACGACGACGATGACGACGACGCCTGTCTGTCTGTCTGTCTGTCTGTCTGTCTCTGTCTCTCTATCTGTGTGTGTCTCTCTCCTCCCCCCCTCTCTCTTTCCTGCGTTAATCTTGCCCCTGCTGTTATAAGTGTCAGTGGCTGTGAACTGTTCAAGCGGACAAGAGATATAGGAACAAGGACAGAGTGGAAGACGACACGCTACTACATTTTTTATCCCATGGTGATGTCTTTTTCAAAGGTTGGCTCTCCCTCAGTCTCAGTGATCAGGGATCGAGGCCCTGTTTCGGCATGGTGTGTCCCTGGGGAAAGGCACTATAATCCGATTTTCCTCACTCCCGTCCTTCGGTTGTGGAGGGTTAAAACGGCGGAAGGAGAGGACTGGGCCCCGCCTTCCAATACCGAGCCCTCTCTTAGACCGCTACTAAGGTCTAGTGGAGGGGTGGCGGTAAACCCCGGTCCTTAATATATGGGACTCAAACTCGCTTGCCAGTCGGTTGCATTACCACAAGGCCACCGCTCCACTCAGTTTGGTAAGGTTTGAGCTGAACGTTGTGCGACTGCCGAGACGTGTGACAAATGTCATGATCATACAAACTCAGTTTGGTAAGGTTTGAGCTGAACATAGTGTGAGTGCCGAGGTGTGTGACAAATGTCATCATCATACAAACTCAGTTCGGTAAGGTTTGAGCTGAACGCAGTGTGAGTGCCGAGGTGTGTGACCAATGTCATCATCATAGTGACTCAGTTCGGTAAGGTTTGAGCTGAACGTAGTGTGACTGCCGAGATGTGTGACAAATGTCATCATCATAGTGACTCAGTTCGGTAAGGTTTGAGCTGAATGTAGTGTGACTGCCGAGACGTGTGACAAATGTCATCATCATAGTGACTCAATTAGTAAGGTTTGAGCTGAACGCTGTGTGACTGCCGAGATGTGTGACAAATGTCATCATCATTGACACGGACTTCTTGTCACGGTCCAGGCATGACAAAATGGTTCCGCGCTATGACAGATGATTTCGTGGAACCGCCACCCGCTGTTATTGACAGTCTACCGTTTGTCGCGTAGTCTTCTGACCAGTATAAAAGTATAGGTACGCTCCCCCCTCCCTCCTCTCCCACCTCCCGCTTCACACCAATACCTCCACCCGCGTTTTCGATTTCGTTCTTGTAGTTTTGAAATCCTCAGGAATCACATGTAGGCCATGAAGGCTTTGCATTTTGTTTTCCTCTCCCTGTGACCTTCTTCCACCCAGAACATTTTTTGTCCATATTAATTTGCGAAATCATGTCCAAACTGTTCACACAGAAAGCGAGTTGGATGTATCGTTAATGGAGCACTAATGACCTCAACATCTGGCTGTCTGACTCGTGGTGTGTACCGGTTCAGATGACAGGGGAAATAACCTCCACTATCTCAGACGCAGACGGCTATTGGCTGTCTGGCAGTGTGCCCTGGATACCTTCGGTGCGTACACGATCTGATAACGGTGTTAGGCATCACAAGTGTCTTCTACATGTCACATTTGCCCCTGGTACATCTTCCTAAAGGTCTGTTCTATAAAATCGATAACAGCACACATTTTGGTTTTTTTGTTGTTTTGTTTTTGTTTTTTTGTCAAATACACTAATGGGCAAGTCACTGCTGCTCCGTCCCCCCCTCTCACCCCCCTCTCTCTCTCACACACAGAGAAACACACACACACACACACACACACACACACACACACACACACACACACACACACACATGCACATTATCACACTATCTCCATGGAACATATTTTAAGTGCTACAGTTTCAGTTTCAATTTCTCAAGGAGGCGTCACTGCGTTCGCACAAATCCATATATGCTACGCCATATCTTTTTTGACAGATGCCTGACCAGTAGCATAACCCAACGCGCTAAGTCAGGCCTTGAGTGCATGTATATATATATATATATATATATATATATATATATATATATATATATATATATATATATATATATGTACCTATCTGAGTGGATTTCTTCTGCTGAATTTTGCTAGAGGACAACACTTTTGTTGCCATGGGTTCTTTTTCAGTGCGCCAAGTGCGTGCTGTACACGGGACCCCGGTTTATCATCTCATCCGATTGACTAGACGCTCAGTTTGATTTTACAGCCTAACTTGGGAGAAAGGGCTGGAGCAGGATTCAAACCCACACCCTCACGGACTCTCTGTGTTGGCAAATGAACGTCTTAACCATTCTGCCACCTTCCTCAGTTCCTCTTGAGTGCTACACATAGCTGTATTATGGGTCCTGTCTTTCTCTGTCTCTTTTCATTTGTTTTTTTTTTTCCCCCCTTATTTTCCCATTGTGTTATACTATTAAACAACAACAACATCAAAACACACCTGCAAGACCCTGCATGCTTTGGTGTCGCTACATTGTTTTGTTCTTGGATCATTGTCATGTATATTTCAATGTTAGACGAGTACTTAAATGGCTTATGATTTGAAACTGTTAGCATCTTCATTTGAACCATTTCATCTTTCACCACATATGTTTTATTTTTTTCTTTTGTTAAGGAAATAATTGATATGGCTTTGGTGAGTGGTTTCAGATAATATTTTAGGTCGGGTGATAACGGAGGTTAGGATGAGTATTGAGGATCACATTCACAGCACTGAATTTTTTGAGCACATGCGAGTGGCGAGTTTATTGTTCTAGCATACCCCCATTCAGTCTTTACATCCACCCAGCAACATTTCTCCACTGTTGAATTCAGCACTATTCAAAGATTCCTCATGAGTGTTAAGAAATGTGAAGGTTCATAGAGCGTTTGTTAGAAAAGTACTTTGTATTTGTATTTCTTTTTATCACAGCAGATTTCTCTGTGTGAAATTCGGGCTGCTCTCCCCAGGGAGAGCGCGTCGCTACGCTACAGCGCCACCCTTTTTTCTTTCTTTTTTTATGCGTGCAGTTCTATTTGTTTTTCCTATCGAAGTGGATTTTTCAACATAATTTTGCCAGGAACAACCCTTTTGTTGCCGTGGGTTCTTTTACGTGCGCAAAGTGCAAGCTGCACACGGGACCTCGGTTTATCGTCTCATCCGAATGACTAGCGTCCAGACCACCACACGACATGTCTGCTCGTCAGAGAAGGGCTGTCGCCTCGCATAGATAACAACGACTGAGCTTACAGGTCAGGACGTCAGGTACCATTCTCTACTTGAGCTTCTTCCTCGAGGGATTGACTGCATTACTGTTGGGCTTTGCCCAGCTGAGTCTGGGTTTTGTCCAGCAGAGTCAACGACACCGTAGAAACGCACGTAAAGTGTCCCATTTGCACTTCACATTCATGCCACACTGGTCTCTCGTTTCACCACTGTCCAGCATTGAATGGGTTAATCATTTGTCATTCAGTCACGTCGGGTTTAAAGGTTCTGATCCAACTGTCGGTCGGCTGTTCTAAGTTTAGAGAGAGAGCGAGAGGGAGAGAGAGAGACAGAGAGAGAGGGAGAGAGAGAGAGAGACAGAGAGAGAGAGAGGGAGAGGAAGAAAGAGAGGTATGGGTGGGTGGGTGGGGTCTGGAGGAAGGGCAGGAAGGAAGGAAGGAAAAAGAGGAATAGAAGAAAAAGAAGAAGAAACGGGAAGAAGAAGAAACAGGAAGAAGGAAGCTGCGTGGTGCCGACCGTGAAGCGACGCATCGAGCACTGAAAAACCTACCGGGCGGGCATTTCTGACATGGGTGGCCATTTTAGTAACAAGACACCGGAAAAAAAAACACCCCAAACCCAAAACCAAACCAAAAACCAAACCAAAACCAGCCACCTCATGTGATGTATCTTTCTGCGCGGTATGTGTTCTCATCAGCGGTGTAGAGACCAGCTCGCCAGCCACGTGTGCTATTTGTGCTGATGGTCTGGCGTGGTCAGTGACCCCAGTGACGGACCGAGGCAGTGCAGCTGTGTGTGTGTGTGTGTGTGTGTGTGTGTGTGTGTGTGTGTGTTTGCGTGTGTGTTTGCGTGTGTGCGTGTGTATGTATGTATGTATGTATGTATGTATGTATGTATGTATGTATGTGTTTGTGTGTGTGCGTGTGTGCGTGTGTATGTATGTGTTTGCGTGTGTGCGTGTGTATGTGTGAATGTGTGTACGTGTGTGTGTGTGTGTGCGCGCGAGTATGTGTGTGCGTGTGTGTGTGCATGTATGTATGTATGTGTGTGTGTGTGGTGTGTGTGTGTGTGTGTGTGCATGTATGTATGTATGTATGTATGTATGTGTGTGTGTGTGTGTGTGTGCGCGCGCGCGCGCTCACGTGTGTGTATGCAGGAAAGGTGGGTGGACAGCTGAAAACTGGGAACTTTCTATAAACGCCCAAAGGCATATCACAGGCAAACACCGAGAAACGATACCGACCAGCTGAAGAATACAATCAGATCAAGCGACAACAATGAAATCTACCAGAAGTGAGGAAAAAGAAGCCTGGATTCGACTGAAGAAAAATGTTTGATGTATGTTTTTGCTGTCCTGCTTATTTGATAGATATTAAAACGTGTTTTCTTTTGTACAGTGATCCAGATTTGATTGATCATCATACACACACACGCACATGAATACATGAACACACACACACACACACACATGAACACACACACACACACACACACACACACACACACACACACACACACACACACACACACACACACTCACATACATACATACACATGCACACGCACTGGCATGCATGGACACAGTTACATACAGACACGCTTACATTTTCACACCTAAACGCACACACACACACACACACTGACTGAAACCATTTATTGTCAGATTAACTTTTTGTTGTACTCTCACACACACACACACACACACACACACACACACACACACACACACACACACACACACACACACAACACACACACAAGTTTTAATTATCCTTTCACTCCTATTGGAGTATGGAGGATTACTGCAAAATAATCTTTTCGTGCCCAGAACAAACATTTCCAAATACACAACACACACATGGCCACACATACACACACCCGCACGCGCTTACACACACACACACACATGGCCACACACACACACGCGCGCGCACACACACACACACACACACACCATGTAAGCGATGCCTTTTCCCTTGGCCTTGTTGTGAGGTGGGAGAGACGAGGCGGTCAGATTCTCGAGGTGGTTATAAATTCCCTGCCTCCATCCTCCCTCCCTTCCCTCCCTCCCTCCCTCTCTTCCCTCCCTCCAGCACCGAGCGAACCCCAAGGGTGAAAGCCGACACTGGTAATCAGCTCTTTGGTCAAATATTGACGACCATACACAAGGGTACGATTAGTCTGAGGGAGCAACCAGTGCTGTGAGCCTGACCGCCAAATTATATGGTCAGCTGACAGTATCAGTATGATTTTTTTTGTTTTGTTTTTTGGTGTGTGTTTTTTTGGGGGGGCGAGGGGGGTGGGGGAGGAGTAGGATGATGGTGGTGGGGGGGCGTACGGCCCTTTTATTTTCTCTCTCTTTCTCTCAAATGCCCTTTCTTGCCTGATCTTGAGCCATGAAAATTGCGGGACGTGCTTTGTCTGTCTTTGTTTCTGTCTCTCTGTCAACCAGTGGGTGTTCATTATTTATTTTTCTCGGTCTGTCTGTCTGTCTGTCTATAATGATGCCAGCTTATATGTCAATATGCGCTCTCTTTGTCTGTCTCTGCGGGTTTTTTTTTTTTTTTTTTTTTTTTTCAGAGTCAAGCTCGCTTCCGTGGTCGCTAATTTGCCTGCCTCTGTTCACATGGTTTTGCGCTGTGGTGGGCATTGTACTGTCCTTCGTTGCCTTTTGTCACAGCATGTCTCTGTGTCAGGAGAGCGTGTCGCCTCATGTATGTATCTATCCCTCTCTCTCTTTATGAAAAAAAAAAAAATATATACACTGTCCTATCCATCTGTCAATCTTAGTGTGTGTGGGGAGGGACGGGGGTGGGGCTGTCAGTGTGTGTGTGCGCGCGTGTGTGTGTATGTGTGTGTGTGCGCTCGCTCGCGGGCAATTGTGTATGCATGTGTGTGCGTGGGTGTGTGTGGGGGTGGGACGGGAAGGGGCGTGGGTGGGGGTGGGGGTGGGGGTGGGGGTGTTTTCTTCATTATGTATACCCTTCTGCATGAATATCTTTTCCTTTCATTTATGTGTGTGCTATTTGTAATAGATGTAGATTAGCAAGGACAGATTGGAAGAATAGGCCTAAAATCTTAATCCTTGAATAAAAACGTTTTGAGTTCTGAGTTCTCTCTCTCTCTTATATATATATATCTTATATATATATATATATATATATATATATATATATATATATATATATATATATATATATATTCTTCTTCTTCTTTTCTCTCTCTCTCTCTCTTCTTCTTCTTCTCTTATTGTGCTTCTTCTCCTTCTTCTCTAAAAGTGCTTCTTGCTTCTTCTTCTTCTCTCTCTCTCTCAACGTTTCAGAGTAACTCCAGACTGCCCCTGTATGACAGGTATATACATCTTGCCCACTGCCCCTCCCCCTCCTCTCTTTCTCCTCCACTCTGCTCCCTCCACTTTGAACCCTCTCCGCCCTCACTCCCCATCCCTCTTTAGTCTCCACAACCACCTCTTCCCTCCCCCTCACCTCCCCTTCCCCTGCTCTCTCTCACCCCCCTACCCCCCACCTTTCTCACCCCCTCCTTCTTCACAAGCTTCCCCCCCCCTCTCGCCCCCCTCACCCTCCCTCCTCCTCTCTTCCATCAGGTGTAAGGCCAGCAACCGACCGTGACCTTTGTAGGGGTGGGGGCGGAGGCTTGTGTGTGTGTGTGTGTGTGTGTGTGTGTGTGTGTGTGTGTGTGTGTGTGTGTGTGTGTGTGTGTGATGGGGTCAGGGGTTATGTTCACGTCTCACCAGTCAAGGGTCACTGGAGATGCTGTGATGTCGTGACCATTTTAGACTTTCCTTTTGCTTGTACACTTTACTTACTTCAGTTCTTCCTTTTCTCCCTTTTTCGCGGAACGGGGTGTGTGTAAAAGGGTGGAGATGGTTTGAGGCGGGGGAGAAAGAGTTTCGGGTGATGGGATGGACGGAAGGGGAATGTGTGTGTGTGTGTGTGTGTGTGTGTGTGTGTGTGTGTGTGTGTGTTGAACATTGTTTTATTCTTATGTCAGTATATACGTATCTTCAGAGTGACATTGTGAAGCGTGCAGTGTTCTGTAGTTAACTATTATAGAAATACCTTTTCAACAACAACAAGAATGATATGATACATATGTGTAAATGTGTCTCTGTGTGTGTGTGTGTGTGTGTGTGTGTGTGTGTGTGTGTGTGTGTGTGTGTGTGTGTGTGTGTGTGTGTGTAAGAAAAAGAAAAAGAAAAAGAGAAATAAAAAGAGAAAAAAAGGAGAAAAGAATAAAAGAGAAGTTATTTCCCTTGCATAGTCCTCAATAGATTCGAAGAGCAGTTACTTCCCTTGCACTGGTCTGCGCGTGAGTGTATGTGGGTGTGTGCGCGCGCGCGAGTGTAATATCACCAACGGTGAACAGACGTTAAATAAAACGCTTTGACGCATCTTGGGAACTGAAATTAACTTTATGTCTTCCTACCTCTCTCTCTCTCTCTCTCTCTCTCTCTCTCTCCCTCTGTCTCTCTGTGTCTCTCTCTTTTTGAGTCGTCATTATTGGAAGCTATTTCTTAATTAACGCTTATTATAGTTAACCCCACCATCTTTGCTTCGAGAGTGTGTGATTCAGCAAGGACAAACATTATAAAACCTTCGTTTAGTCTGCATGGACGAGCGATGAAACTGATTCTTTTTTTTATATCCTCATCATTGATCATACATGGTTACTTATGGTTTATTTTTTATTTGTATTTTTTATTAAATTTTATTATTTATTTATTTTATCTATTTTAGTTTTTAATTAAATTATTTGATTAATTAATTATTATTATTATTATTATTATTATTATTAATTAATTATTTTTTTCAAGGCCTGACTAAGCGCGTTGGGTTACGCTGCTGGTCAGGCATCTACTTGGCAGATGTGATGTAGCGTATATGGATTTGACCGAGTGCAGTGACGCCTCCTCGAGCTACTGATACTGATACTGATACTGGTTACTAAACGAATCTTCATAATTTTTTCCACTAAAGACAAAACTTCAGAATATGTATGGAAAACAAGGCTGTATACGTGTTTAAAATGATGTATGTTTTTGGTCTCCTTCACCCCTATACAAAATAAATATGTAGCTGCATTCACCGTAACGTTCATAAGATAAAACGGTACCGCATTAAAGGATCGATGTTTTCAGATGTAAATTTTCTTACTCAGGGGGTTGTTGCTTGTCCAATGAAGAACTATCCTGTCATAATACTTAGACATTTAAAAGTATGATTGTCTTTAAAAAATATATATCTCGAGTGTATTTGATGAAAAAATCCGTGATTATCCTGATACATGAATTTGTTACCTAACAAAATTTACTGATTATTGATAATCTGTCGGACTCTATGTCTGTCTTCCTGTACACCCGTACAGGGCGTACTAGTATGAAGTTTGTTCTTCTGGTTTATTGTGGCATGGGAACCGAAGGCTAGCCGTCTAATGTTACAGACGCTTTCGTGGTCAGTGGCGTGGGATGTGCACCTCGTGGGCCCTGATACCATCGGGTTGTCAGTTCTGTTTAAGTTGAAGTCAGGGTGGTTAATGCCAGCTGTTAGCTGCTCTGGGATGGGAGGACGCTATCTTTTCGCGGGGATTTCTCGG
>NC_134879.1:33175460-33177960 GCF_041734735.1 Babylonia areolata
ATGACTGTGTTTCTCTCTGTCTTCTGATGATGATGATGACTGTGTTTCTCTCTGTCTTCTGTTGATGATGATGACTGTGTTTCTCTCTGTCTTCTGTTGATGATGATGACTGTGTTTGTCTGTCTTCTGATGATGATGATGACTGTGTTTCTCTGTCTATGGTGATGATGATGACTGTGTTTCTCTCTGTCTTCTGTTGATGATGATGACTGTGTTTCTCTCTGTCTTCTGTTGATGATGATGACTGTGTTTGTCTCTGTCTTCTGTTGATGATGATGACTGTGTTTGTCTCTGTCTTCTGTTGATGATGATGACTGTGTTTGTCTCTGTCTTGTGTTGATGATGATGACTGTGTTTGTCTCTGCCTTCTGTTGATGATGATGACTGTGTTTCTCTCTGTCTTCTGTTGATGATGATGACTGGTTTTCTCTCTGTCTTCTGTTGATGATGATGACTGTGTTTGTCTCTGTCTTCTGTTGATGATGATGACTGTGTTTGTCTCTGTCTTCTGTTGATGATGATGACTGTGTTTGTCTCTGTCTTCTGTTGATGATGATGACTGTGTTTGTCTCTGTCTTCTGTTGATGATGATGACTGTGTTTGTCTCTGTCTTCTGATGATGATGATGACTGTGTTTGTCTCTGTCTTCTGTTGATGATGATGACTGTGTTTGTCTCTGTCTTCTGATGATGATGATGACTGTGTTTGTCTCTGTCTTCTGGTGATGATGATGACTGTGTTCCTCTCTGTCTTCTGTTGATGATGATGACTGTGTTTGTCTCTGTCTTCTGTTGATGATGATGACTGTGTTTCTCTCTGTCTTCTGTTGATGATGATGACTGTGTTTGTCTCTGTCTTCTGTTGATGATGATGACTGTGTTTGTCTCTGTCTTCTGTTGATGATGATGACTGTGTTTGTCTCTGTCTTCTGGTGATGATGATGACTGTGTTTCTCTCTGTCTTCTGTTGATGATGATGACTGTGTTTCTCTCTGTCTTCTGTTGATGATGATGACTGTGTTTCTCTATGTCTATGGTGATGATGATGACTGTGTTTCTCTCTGTCTTCTGTTGATGATGATGACTGTGTTTGTCTGTCTTCTGATGATGATGATGACTGTGTTTCTCTGTCTATGGTGATGATGATGACTGTGTTTGTCTCTGTCTTCTGTTGATGATGATGACTGTGTTTCTCTCTGTCTTCTGTTGATGATGATGACTGTGTTTGTCTCTGTCTTCTGTTGATGATGATGACTGTGTTTGTCTCTGTCTTCTGTTGATGATGATGACTGTGTTTGTCTCTGTCTTGTGTTGATGATGATGACTGTGTTTGTCTCTGCCTTCTGTTGATGATGATGACTGTGTTTCTCTCTGTCTTCTGTTGATGATGATGACTGGTTTTCTCTCTGTCTTCTGTTGATGATGATGACTGTGTTTGTCTCTGTCTTCTGTTGATGATGATGACTGTGTTTGTCTCTGTCTTCTGTTGATGATGATGACTGTGTTTGTCTCTGTCTTCTGTTGATGATGATGACTGTGTTTGTCTCTGTCTTCTGTTGATGATGATGACTGTGTTTGTCTCTGTCTTCTGATGATGATGATGACTGTGTTTGTCTCTGTCTTCTGTTGATGATGATGACTGTGTTTGTCTCTGTCTTCTGATGATGATGATGACTGTGTTTGTCTCTGTCTTCTGTTGATGATGATGACTGTGTTTGTCTCTGTCTTCTGATGATGATGATGACTGTGTTCCTCTCTGTCTTCTGTTGATGATGATGACTGTGTTTGTCTCTGTCTTCTGTTGATGATGATGACTGTGTTTGTCTGTCTTCTGATGATGATGATGACTGTGTTTGTCTGTCTTCTGATGATGATGATGACTGTGTTTGTCTCTGTCTTCTGTTGATGATGATGACTGTGTTTGTCTCTGTCTTCTGATGATGATGATGACTGTGTTTCTCTCTGTCTTCTGTTGATGATGATGACTGTGTTTGTCTCTGTCTTCTGGTGATGATGATGACTGTGTTCCTCTCTGTCTTCTGTTGATGATGATGACTGTGTTTGTCTCTGTCTTCTGTTGATGATGATGACTGTGTTTCTCTCTGTCTTCTGTTGATGATGATGACTGTGTTTGTCTCTGTCTTCTGTTGATGATGATGACTGTGTTTGTCTCTGTCTTCTGTTGATGATGATGACTGTGTTTGTCTCTGTCTTCTGGTGATGATGATGACTGTGTTTGTCTCTGTCTTCTGTTGATGATGATGACTGTGTTCCTCTCTGTCTTCTGTTGATGATGATGACTGTGTTTGACTCTGTCTTCTGGTGATGATGATGACTGTGTTTGTCTCTGCCTTCTGTTGATGATGATGACTGTGTTTGTCTCTGTCTTCTGGTGATGATGACTGTGTTTGTCTCTGTCTTCTGATGATGATGATGACTGTGTTTGTCTGTCTTCTGATGATGATGATGACTGTGTTTGTCTCTGTCTTCTGTTGATGATG
>NC_134879.1:33182960-33197960 GCF_041734735.1 Babylonia areolata
GACTAAGCGTGTTGGGTTACGCTGATGGTCAGGCATCTGCGTAGCTCATGTAATGTAGCGTTTGTGGATCTGTCCGAACGCAGTGATGCCTCCCTGAGTAACTGAACTGAAGTGAACTGAACTGGTATTATCTGGTTTTTGAATGGACTTTCCCTCAGTGGTCTTTCCTTTCTTTTTGTCTTACCGAATAAGTTATCAGTGGTCTTTCTGTTCTTGCTGTCTTACCGAATAAGTTATCAGTGGTCTTTCTGTTCTTTCTGTCTTACCGAATAAGTTATCAGTGGTCTTTCTGTTCTTGCTGTCTTACCGAATAAGTTATCAGTGGTCTTTCCTTTCTTTTTGTCTTACCGAATAAGTTATCAGTGGTCTTTCTGTTCTTTCTGTCTTACCGAATAAGTTATCAGTGGTCTTTCTGTTCTTTCTGTCTTACCGAATAAGTTATCAGTGGTCTTTCTGTTCTTTCTGTCTTACCGAATAAGTTATCAGTGGTCTTTCTGTTCTTGCTGTCTTACCGAATAAGTTATCAGTGGTCTTTCTTGCTTGTCTGTCTTTTTTTGGGGGGGGGTCTTTTTCTTTTTCTTTCTTTCGGTTTTTTTAAAAGCAAATTTTCAATGGTCTTTCTTTCTTTTAAATGTATGTTCTTTTTTTCTTTCTTTTCTCGTCAGGACACTACCATTTTAACGTGCTCTAATGCATCCTGTTGATCATGGTGCAGCTGATGTGGCCGCAGTGACGGTTCACATAATAATCTTTTAGTTTTGCCAGGAAGATCCTTGCAGAAGGGCGAAAACAGATCTCGTGTTTCGCTGGTGAATAAAAAAAGAAGAAAAAAAGAAGAAAAAAAAGTGGATTGCATTCGCACAATAATCGTGTCGCACAGTAACGCGCTTCATCCAATCGCATCGTATCAGTATGCCCCCAAATCGCATCGCAGTACAACTAATTTTCTGCAGAGAGTTCCCGACAAAAGAGGGTGAGGGGGTTGGGGGTCGGTGGGGGTAGGGGTGGGTGGTATGGGGGTGGAGAGTTATAAAATCGTGACAGGTTGGGGCAGAAGGAAACTCACATAGAAGAAAGGGAACAGGAGTAATCGCCAAGCACTAACTGGAAAGTAATCTCGACAAAAAGTAAAAGCAATGACGACAAAAGTGGCCCTATCAGCTCCCTCCCTCCCTCCCCCCCCCCCCCACATCCCCCCCCGACCCCCACGTGTCCTTCCCCGCCCCTCCCCCCGCCCCCACACCCCGACCCCCTCCGACCAGACGACACTCGGGCGAAGGCGGTGATTTTCTCGTTGTGTGTTTAGCGAGGTCGGCTTCCCGCCGGTGTCATTATTGGCCGGGTGACAATTTGATATGGCTTGTCAAGCGATTGGCGAGAGGCCGTCAAGAATCATGGCGGATGGGGTTGGAGTCGACCGGTGTCCGGGTGTAGAAACGCCTCCCCCCACCCACCTCCGCTCACTCACACTCGATTTTGCACCCTCTATAGGTTATGAACATGTGTGATGAGGGAAGACAAGATTGTCTTGAGGCCTTGATTTACGGATTTCTTTCTTACGGCGGTGTTGCCTTCTTTCTCATCCCTTCAGCTTTTTTCTTATATATATATATATATATATATATATATATATATATATATATATACACATATATATATATAATGCATTCTTACATTCGTGAAAGCCATGCCCAACCAAAAGAAAACAACAACAACAAAAACCACTAAGTATTCTGTGTAGTCAGCAGTCAGAAATGCATGCGCTCTTGTAAGTGCATCATTCAGAATAAACGATTCGTTTATTTGTGCATGCGGGTGGTGGTTTGAGTGGTTGGATACATTTTGAATGACATGATAAACTTGTGTTGTATTTATTGTTGCTTTGGTTTCTTCAAGATGTGTGTTTGTTCTCCATAACAGGCTTCGTTTTGTAACCATTTCTTTGTATTGTTACATTTATGGCATGTGAAAGAAAGAAAAAAAGGACGGGATAGATACGCATGAGAGAGAGAGAGAGAGAGAGAGAGAGAGAGGGGGGGTGGAGGGGCGGTGTGAGGGGGGGCGGGGGATTGAAGACAGACCGAAAGGTAGAAACACAGAGAAAAAAAAATCAAATTACCGTTTAATATTTCTCAGCAAAGATCAGACACATTTCTTTGTGATTTTAAAAAAAAAGAACTAAAACGAAATAATCTCAAAATAAATGATTGTTGTGACAAAAACGCAATGCAATACAACACGATAGGACAGGATAGGATAGGATACAATGCGCTGCAATGCAATGCAATACAATACGATTGTGCTTATGTCCCTCTATCGGGAGAGTTTTTCCCCATTGTCTGATGTACACACAAAACTCCAACACAGGAAACCCGAAAACAGTCACTGAGGTCCCTCAATTTTCCTGACATCAGGGAACCCCGGTAAAAACAAACAAAACAAACCATTTCTAATTTTCAGAATTTTGTTTTTGTTGGAGGGTTTTCTTCTTTTTTGTTGTTGTTGTTGTCGTTGTTGTTCCATATATACACATCCCAAATTTACGCCCTCTGCCCCACCCCGTGGTTGTTCCGACAGACAGACAGAAAGAGGGGGGTGGGGGGTGTCTTTTTCTGCATGACACCGATAAAGAAGAACTCGTGTGAGCAACGGAGTGGAAATGATAGGTCTGGAGAAAGGTGCGAGACCCCACAGGGGTGGGGTGGGGTGGGTTGGGGGAGGGAGGGATGGGGGTAATACGACAAGAGGAAGAGAGGAGGGAGGGAAGGGAGAGAGGGGATGAGGAGGACGTCGGTCTTAGAGGAGGGAACGACGTGGTTTACTGTGGGTAGAGATGGGGGTGGGTGGAGAGACAAGGGAGGTAACATAAAAATGAAACGAAAAAGGCGAGCGAGTGTATGTGTGAAGATGGGGAAAGTAATGGAGAGACAGGGGAGGTAATATCAGAATGAAAGGGAAAAGGCGAGCGAGTGTATATGATGTGAAGATGGGGATGGTAATGGAGAGACAGGGGAGGTAATATCAGAATGAAACGAAAAAGGCGAGCAAGTGTATATGATGTGAAGATGGGGATGGTAATGGAGAGACAGGGGAGGTAATATCAGAATGAAAGGGAAAAGGCGAGCAAGTGTATATGATGTGAAGATGGGGATGGTAATGGAGAGACAGGGGAGGTAATATCAGAATGAAACGAAAAAGGCGAGCAAGTGTATATGATGTGAAGATGGGGATGGTAATGGAGAGACAGGGGAGGTAATATCAGAATGAAAGGGAAAAGGCGAGCAAGTGTATATGATGTGAAGATGGGGATGGTAATGGAGAGACAGGGGAGGTAATATCAGAATGAAACGAAAAAGGCGAGCAAGTGTATATGATGTGAAGATGGGGATGGTAATGGAGAGACAGGGGAGGTAATATCAGAATGAAAGGGAAAAGGCGAGCGGGTGTATATGATGTGAAGATGGGGATGGTAATGGAGAGACAGGGGAGGTAATATCAGAATGAAAGGGAAAAGGCGAGCGGGTGTATATGATGTGAAGATGGGGATGGTAATGAAGAGACAGGGGAGGCAATATCAGAATGAAAGGGAAAAGGCGAGCGAGTGTATATGATGTGAAGATGGGGATGGTAATGGAGAGACAGGGGAGGTAATATCAGAATGAAAGGGAAAAGGCGAGCGGGTGTATATGATGTGAAGATGGGGATGGTAATGGAGAGACAGGGGAGGTAATATCAGAATGAAAGGGAAAAGGCGAGCGGGTGTATATGATGTGAAGATGGGGATGGTAATGGAGAGACAGGGGAGGTAATATCAGAATGAAAGGGAAAAGGCGAGCGAGTGTATATGATGTGAAGATGGGGATGGTAATGGAGAGACAGGGGAGGTAATATCAGAATGAAAGGGAAAAGGCGAGCGAGTGTATATGATGTGAAGATGGGGATGGTAATGGAGAGACAGGGGAGGTAATATCAGAATGAAAGGGAAAAGGCGAGCGGGTGTATATGATGTGAAGATGGGGATGGTAATGAAGAGACAGGGGAGGTAATATCAGAATGAAAGGGAAAAGGCGAGCGAGTGTATATGATGTGAAGATGGGGATGGTAATGGAGAGACAGGGGAGGTAATATCAGAATGAAAGGGAAAAGGCGAGCGGGTGTATATGATGTGAAGATGGGGAAAGTAATGGAGAGACAGGGGAGGTAATATCAGAATGAAAGGGAAAAGGCGAGCGGGTGTATATGATGTGAAGATGGGGATGGTAATGGAGAGACAGGGGAGGTAATATCAGAATGAAAGGGAAAAGGCGAGCGAGTGTATATGATGTGAAGATGGTGAAAGTAATGAAGAGACAGAGGAGGTAATATCAGAATGAAAGAAAAATAAGAAGAAAAAAAGAAGAAGCACACGCAGACAGACAATCCAACTGATCGTCCCCTCCGGCACCCCCCCCCCCCCCCACACACACACACCGATATACAGAGAGAATATTCAACACATCTTCTTGTGTTAAGTCAATGATAATTTCGACTGACCGTCAATGTGATGATAATCATGAAATTTAGAGAGAGAGTGGGGGATGGGAGCGGGAGTGGGGTGGGAGTAGGGAGGGGGGGTGCGTGGGGGGGGGGGGGGGGGGGGGGGGCAGACAGGCAAGGAGGGAGGGAGGGAAGATGGGAGAGGGTCGCGTGTTTTAATGCTTGTTAAAAGAACGACAAAAAGAACTTTCCAAACATCTTCATTCAGACAAAGGTTTAAATTCAGAATATAACAGTTTCACATTAGGAAGTTATAATAATATGTTGTTCTGAATATCAACCATTCCACATTAAGCATTATATCGATAGAACAGTAAATATTCATTCAAACATTGATTTGTGTGATATTATAACGCACGATTCACAATGGAATTGTGTGATGGCAGAATTTCAGCTATCCGTTCACACACTGATTCCACCGTGCCCAGTTTACATCAAAGTAGTAGAGGCAGGTAAATAGGTTTTAATTCACACATTGTTTCTGTGTGATGTCAAAATGCATGATGCTCCGTGCTTTGTAAGCAAATAAAGCCACGTCAGTCGAGACAGTAGTGCCATTGCTGGATGCCGAAAGTAAATTCAATCTGAAGAGACATAAAGCGGAGAGAGAGAAAGAGAGAGAGAGAGAGAGAGAGAGAGAGAGAGAGAGAGAGAGAGAGAGAGAGAGAGGGGGGGTGCGCAGGGAAAGGAAAGAACGGGAATGGGGAGAGAAAGAGGAAAGAAGGATGGATGACCAGAGGGAAAGGAGAGTGAAAGACAGAGAGACAGAGACCTGAGGCAGAAGGGAAAGAGGGAAGGAAGGAGGGGAGAAGGAAGAGGAGGAGGTGGTGTAGATAAAAAGAGGGAAGGAAGGAGAGGAGGAGGAAGAGGAGGAGGAAAGGGGGAGGGAGGTGGTGTAGAGAAAAAGAGGGAAGGAAGGAGAGGAGGAGGAAGAGGAGGAGGAAAGGGGGAGGTGGTGGAGAGAAAAAGAGGGAAGGAAGGAGAGGAGGAGGAAGAGGAGGAGGAAAGGGGGAGGTGGTGGAGAGAAAGAGGGAAGGAAGGAGAGGAGGAGGAAGAGGAGGAGGAAAGGGGGAGGTGGTGGAGAGAAAGAGGGAAGGAAGGAGAGGAGGAAGAGGAGGAGGAAAGGGGGAGGTGGTGGAGAGAAAGAGGGAAGGAAGGAGAGGAGGAGGAAGAGGAGGAGGAAAGAGGGAGGTGGTGGAGAGAAAGAGGGAAGGAAGGAGAGGAGGAAGAGGAGGAGGAAAGGGGGAGATGGTGGAGAGAAAGAGGGAAGGAAGGAGAGGAGGAAGAGGAGGAGGAAAGGGGGAGGTGGTGGAGAGAAAGAGGGAAGGAAGGAGAGGAGGAAGAGGAGGAGGAAAGGGGGAGATGGTGGAGAGAAAGAGGGAAGGAAGGAGAGGAGGAAGAGGAGGAGGAAAGGGGGAGGTGGTGGAGAGAAAGAGAGGCAGAAAGAGGGACAGATGGAGAGACAGGGATGAAGGGTGGGGATGGAGGGGGGGTGGTGAGGAGGAGAAGAGGTAGAGACAGACAGAGAGACGGACAGACAGATGGAGAAACATACAGATATACAGACGGAAGGACGGACAGACAGATGGAGAAACATACAGATATACAGACGGAAGGACGGACAGACAGATGGAGAAACATACAGATATACAGACGGAAGGACGGACAGACAGATGGAGAAACATACAGATATACAGACGGACGGACGGACGGACAGACAGATGGAGAAACATACAGATATACAGACGGACGGACGGACAGACAGATGGAGAAACATACAGATATACAGACGGACGGACGGACAGACAGATGGAGAAACATAGAGATATACAGACGGAAGGACGGACAGACAGATGGAGAAACATACAGATATACAGACGGACGGACGGACAGACAGATGGAGAAACATACAGATATACAGACGGACGGACGGACAGACAGATGGAGAAACATACAGATATACAGACGGACGGACGGACAGACAGACAAACGGACATATGGACAGACCGACTGATAGACAGACAAACAGACGGACATACGGATAGACAGACAGACTGATAGAGAGACACAGGCGGGCGGACAGAGAGACACACAAACAAGAGGAAACAACAACAACAACAATAGAAAAACAGACTGAAGCTGCCACAGACCCCCAAAATGACCAACGCCACCAAAGTGTGTGTTGTTGACCGGCCCTCCCACCCATAACACCTGCTGTCCACAAGGCCAGCATCATAAATATGATTTTTATTCCCCCGTTAAAGGTGGAATTGCTTTCCACTTAATGGTAGACGGCCAGTCTGCCTGCCTGCCGGTCTGTCTGCCCTAACCTTCACGACAATTAACCGACTTTTCAAAATGTTTAACTCAGAGACACAGGGATATAGGGGATAAGACCATGAGACAGGCAGATGGACACCGAGAGACGAAGAGTTAGACATACATACATACATACATACATACATACATACATACATACATACATATAGATAGATAGATAGATAGATAGATAGATAGATAGATAGATAGATAGATAGATAGATAGATAGATAGATAGACAGAAACAGATAAATGGACAGATAAATATGCATATACAGTCAAACACGGATAAATATAGATATAGATAAATGAGAAGACAGACTTGCAGACAAATATGGATAGAGAGATTAATGATTATATACACTGATATAGACAGACAGACGGACAGATAGCTAGCTAGCTACCTAGATATATACATACATACATACAGATGCATACACATATAGATGATAAATATACAAAGAGAGAGAGAGAGAGAGAGAGAGAGAGAGAGAGAGGCAGACAGACAGACAGACAGACAGACAGACAGACAGACAGAGAGACACAGAGAGAGAGAGAGACAAAGATATTAAGGCCGTAAAAAATGCTAAGCGAAAATGCTATTTCTTTTCTGATGAACAGGTCTCTGGAACTAATCATTATAAAGGTCTACTTCACGCCAGCCACTGGATGGGCTGAACTAAAGGTGCCAACGAATATTGCTGCTACTGCTGCTGCTGGTGATGATAACCTATGTTTTCTTTTATTAATATTTTTGCCTCTTAAAAAAAAAAAAATCAGTATTAGTATTAGGGTGGGGACCACACATGAGCAGGGAATTCAATCAGCTGTCTGTCATTCAACGAAGAGTCGACTCGTGGGAGCCAGGAGAACCTTGTAATCCGCCCAGCCAATCGTAGAACGGGCGGGAACTTGCAGCCCAGAGTGGATCCCACTTGACGAAGTGTCCGACTGGATCCGATATCTCGGCGTCTTCAGCAGGGAGGGGATGGAAGTGCTTACCGTCTTAGCAGGCTCGTCAGGTGCTTGACGGCGATATCTGATATCTCTCCCACTGTCTGAAGGCCACTCGAGGAGAGGACCGTCGTCGGCCATCTCGAGCAGAGAATGGTGCTGACAGTCCTGAGAAAAGTGGAGCGGTGGCCCAGTGGTGATGTACCCAACAGGGAAGCGAACGTTCACGGGTTCCCATCCCATGCAGGGACCGGGGGGGTTTTGCTTCGTCCTCCTCCCCACCCCCTACCCTTCTTCGTCTCCGCTAGATATTGATTGGTGGTCTGTGTGCTAGTCATTCGGATGAGACAAACCGACGTCTCGTGTGCAGCATGCACTTAGCGCACGTAAAAAACCCACAACAACAAAAGGTTTGTCTCTGGACAACATTCTGTGGGTTTGTCTCTGGCAAAATTATGTATATAAAAACAGACTTTGACAGGAAAACAAATACACATATAGACAGAAAGAGAGATGAAAAAAAAGGCACTGCACTGTGGCGACGTGCTCTTCTTGGGGAGAGCAGCCCGATTTAACAGTCTGTGGTGACAAAAGGTAACACAATACAGTACGGTGCCATGTGATGTGATGCAATGCAAAACAAAACAAAACAATACAATACAATGCAATTACAATTACAATACGATACAAAGCAGACCCCCCCATCCCAACCCTCTTCCCCCCCCCCACGACCCCCCCCCCTCCCACTCCAAAAAAAAAAAAAAAGAGGATAAAAGGATATGGTTGGCGATTTTGAAGATTAAAAAAAAAATTTTTTTTTAGGGCGCTCTGACCATGATTGAAACATGTTAAGTGGATCTTCAAGTTCGAGGCTTCTGTTTCGGCATGGTGTTTTGTCATTGGGGAAAGCACTTTACTCCGATTTTCGTAACTCCACTCAGGTGTGAATGGGTACCTGAGTTTTGGTTGGGGAAGGTTAAAACGGCGAAAGGAGAGGATTGGGCCCCGCCTTCCAATGCCGAGCTCCGGACACAGTGGATAAGAGTCCACCGCCCCGATGGCCGGAATAGGACATGGGTTCTTTAATTTGAACTCATCCTCGTGTTTTTTTTTTTTTTTTTTCCTCTCCTCCCCCAGGTACAGTACAAAGTTCCGAAGAGATACGAACATTCGGATATTTGCGCTGGTGTTTTACTGGAAACTGTGTAAGATTAGAATGAGTTTGTTATCTCATAAAAGGAAATCACACCTTTTTAAACACTGTCATATATTTTTAGCTTGATACTCAGTAAAACATCGAGCTGACATAGGGCTTGCAGAGAATTGTAAAAAGAGCTTCAAATGGAAATGTTGGCGTGAGGGTTTGAGAGGAAAGTCAGGAGAAGCCTCAGTTTTTCTTTTTGTCTGTCCGTTTTTGTTTCCTTTTTTTCATGTTCTCTTTTGCTTCTGTCTTGCTTTCTTTCTTTCCCTCTCTTTCTCTTCACCCTTCTTTCTTTCTCTGATTCTTTCTCTTTTTCTTTTTCCGTTTCTTTCAAAAAAAGTATGTATTCGATGCCTGTGTGATTTTCGGTACCCTTTCTTTCGTTTTCTCCTATTCTTTCTTCCTGTTCTTTAGTTTAGAATCACATACAGATCTGACTGTTATCGAAATGATAACACGCACACAGAAGTCGGATGGAAACAGAAGCAGATGGAGAGAGAGAGAGAGAGAGAGAGAGAGAGAGGCAGACAGACAGACAGACACAGAGACAGAGAGACAAAGATACAGAGACAGAGACAGAACGAGAAAGACAGTGCGCGTGCGCGCCAGAAAGAGAGTGAGAGAGAGAGAGAGAGAGAGAGAGAGAGATGTAGGAGGGTCAAGGACAGGACAATGCAGAAGTCAATGATGAATAACTTCGGTAGAATTTAATATCCCACTCCTGTCACTGTCATTAAGCTCCCATTTATCGCTGGCCCCCAGGCCGCTTTATGCCCCGGGCAGGGTCAAGTATCCAGTGTCCAGAAAATCCGGGGAAGTGGCCATCCGTTGAGGATTTCGGTTTCCTATGAAAACAACATGAGTCAGTGGACATAGAATTGAAGTGTCGTGGGAAAGAAAGACGGAGTGACGCCGATCCTTTGGCAATGCCAGTTCCAATGGTGGTCTGTATATCACACGTCTCGTACGGGAATGATTTGAAAAAAAGGGGAACAAAATAATGGTTTTCCCCCCTTTTTTTTGCACTGCTAACCAACTGCAATATAGAAAGTTCGCAAACGTTTAATTGGAAGACACAGATCCAAAGCTGTAGAAACGTTCGAAGAGTTAGAAATACCAACGTAAGCATGGCTTTGAAAACGAGACGTTTAACGGGACAACTTTAACTTTTGTATGATAATTCTGTTTCCAATAAAGGAACTGAAGTATGAACTGATGAACAACCATAATGATAGAAATGTTGGTTATCTAATGATGAAGGTGATGATGATAATGGGAGTTCATAATGCCCTCTTTGTCTTTAGCACGTGGAGCCAAAGCGCTAACAGTTAACATCAATATGGGGAAGAAATGGGCACAAAAATCAAGAACACAAGATACGATAACCAAGATTTACAAGCAAGACAAATCGAATGAGTCAATACAGACATACACGCACACACACACACACACAATGGTTCTAAACAGACGGTCAACAGGCAGGCATGCATTCATACAGGCAGGCAGACAGATGCAGTTTCATCAGCATACTGATTTTGGTCGTCACGTGGAAGAGAGACAGACAGACAGACAGACTACACACACACACGCACTCACACTCAAACTCGTGCACGCACGCACGCACGCACGCACGCACGCACATAGACAGCATGCACGTGCGCCACACACACACACACACACACACACACACACACACACTGGCACGCAAGCTCGCACTCACATATCCTCATCATCTTCGCCTGTCGTTCCCGATTTTTTGTTTTTGTTTTTGTCCCCCATCCTCACCCCCCAGACCCCACCCCACCTCCACTCCTTTTCTCCCCGCCTTTCGGCTGTCTCATCTCATACCCACTGTCTTCACCTCTTTCCTCCATCATCACCATCATCATCGTCGTCGTCGTCATCGTCATCGTCATCATCATGATCATAACGTCGCCATGACTATCTTCCTCCTCCTCCTCCTCCCCTCTTTCGTCCATCAACATCATCGTTGTCGTTAATGCAGCGACTGAACATTTCGACCTTGATGGGAGGAGAAAGCCAAGACAGGTCGTGCAACTTAACTCTGCCCCTTTACTGCTGAAAGCACTTATTCCCCGCCTATAACGGCTCAAAACTCAATGAAATATCCCAGACTTTTTCCACACACATGTAAGCACATACATTCATACGCACGCACGCACGCACGCACGCACGCACACACGCACGCACACACACACACACACACACACACACACACACACACACACACACACACACATCAGCGTTTGGTT
Organism: Babylonia areolata; assembly: GCF_041734735.1. Classification (NCBI taxonomy): domain Eukaryota; kingdom Metazoa; phylum Mollusca; class Gastropoda; order Neogastropoda; family Buccinidae; genus Babylonia; species Babylonia areolata. The sequence goes on from NC_134879.1 coordinate 33,194,244, forward strand.
AGTATTCCAGGTAAAAATCAAAGGAGGGGTCCTCCCATTCCACCAGCACCGGTAGGAAGAGCGGGTTTACGGAAGACGGCCTATGAGAATGAAGCAGGACTTAAAAAAAAAATTAAAAAAAATTGCTGTTGAATGGGAAAGGGTGGCGCCGTGTTCCATCCCTTGTTAACGACCCATCCCTCACCCCCCCTCGCAATACACAATGCAATACAATACAATACACAAACTTTATTGTCTATACTTTGATACATAGATTTTCTTTTTGGCAGCAGCACATGTCCAACATAAGAAGAAAACAACAAACAAATGAAATGAATGAAAAATGAAAAGATAAATTAAACGGCACCAAATGGAAATAGCTATATACAAATATACAGATTACTGAAATACACGTGCCTCTCCATTTCAGTCAGCCAAGCCGCATTGCACATCTTTCCACACCACACACACACACACACACACACACACACACACACACAAACCACGTGCACACACACGCACGCACACACACACCACGCGCGCACACACGCACACATACACACACACACACACTCTCTCTCTCTCTCAGAGTATGCAACTAAAAAGATCGTAGTTCATTTAAAAATCAAATATCCCAGTCTTTCCTCCTGTCTCTTCCTGGGGACTTGAACGCCCTCCCCCTGTACCTCTCTCTCTCTCTCTCCCCCCCCCTCCCTCTCTCTCTCTCTCTCTCACCACCTTCGTGTATGATGGGGGTCGAGTACAGCCATTATATTCCAGTTTGTTTTCTCCTCAGTTTTGGGGACTTCAGTTGCGTGCAGTCCATGAAGCACATCTTTGTTATCTTTCCTTTACTTTTTTCTTTTCTTTCACCTTTCTTGTAATAATGTTTCACATGAGACTTCTTCATTGGCCGAAAAAACAGCAGCAGCAGCTCCGACAACAACAACACAAACAGACACACACACACACACACACACACACACACACACACACACACACACACACACACACACACACACACACACACACACACATACACACACACACACACACACACACACACACACACACACACACACACACACAGAAACCAGCAACTCGCGATTAAGATTGTAAAGGGAGTTAATATTTATCACAGTTAAATACATATATCAAAATGACGATTAAGATTAAGAACAGGGTGATATTCACTGTGAAACACAAAACTGAAACTAGAAGCTAGAAAAATGTCGTGTAGATGAACAATGAACAGAGATTCGACGAACAGAGTTGCACCCTCCCCCTCCTTTTTTTTTGTTTTTTTTGTCCTTATTTTTTATTTATTGTTCTTGTGCACGTGCTTATATCTGTGTCTGTCTGTTTCTGTCTCTGTTTGTCTATATGTTTGTATGTCTGTCTGTCTGTCTGTCTGTCTCTGTCTGTCTGTCTGTCTGTCTGTCTCTGTCTCTCTCTCTGTCTCTGTCTCTCTGTTTCCCCTTCGAGGGCTGGATGAAACAAAAAAGTATTGTCTTGCTTACTCTAATGTATTCAGTTTAATTCAATGCAGTTCTGTCTCTCTCTCTCTTCGTCTTTCGTTCTTTATTGCAATATTTATTGTTCAGTGTTGTTTAGTTCCCCCCCCCCTGTCCATCTGTTTTCTGTGTCCCGTGTGTCTTCCCTCGTCCTTCCCCATTCCATTTTCTTCCTTCATAATTATTTTTCATGACCGTGGTCAGGCGGCTTGCCGGACACACCATAGGTAAATGACCGGTTTGCCGTTTACCCTCAGCAGACACCGTGGCAGCATCGGCCAGACGTTGAACTTCGGATCCCGTTCACCAGAGGACAGGGTTCGAGGCCTCTGCTTTGGATGGGGTGTTGTGTCCTTGGGGAAAAACACTTCATTCCGATTTTTCCTCACTCCATCCAGGTGTGTATAAACGGGTACCGGACCGGTTGGAGATTAAAGGGTTAACACGACCAGAAGAGAGGACTGGGCCCCGCCTTCCTATGCTGAGCACTGGACACAACGCACGCGAATTCACTGCATCGATGGCCATAAAAGGCTGTGGGACCTTTAACCCTTTCACCGCCAGTCAATTCAGAGTGCAAAACTCCCTTGTGCTATAAACATAGAAAATATCGTGTTTTAAGAATAGCTGGGAATTCCCCATGCGATGTGTAGACCCTCAACAGCCTCACCCTTCAGTGACATGGGTCCTCTACCTATCTGCTGCATACATGCGAGGGTAAACCTATTTTTGCGTAAGTAAATCAGTACCTATGACCTTATAGTGTTCATGCTCGAGGCATCTGATAAGCCCTTTCGATTTTTTTCTTTTTTTCCCCTTTTTGTGGCGGTGTAGCAAGCAGAATCCCATCCTGTGCAACAGGATGATTGATCTTTTCTGTTCTCCGAGTTTTTTTTTCCGCACTGTCACTCTGGAACAAATCCGTTTGTCTCTTCTCGAATGGTCTTCTTTGGTGCAGTACAGTGCACTGCATGCAATGCAGTGTAGTGTAGTGTGGTGTAGTGTAGTACAGTACAGTACAGTACAGTACAATGCATTATGATACAGTAGAGTGCAGTACAGTACAATGCAGTACAATACAGTACAGTACAGTGTAGTGCAGAGCAGTACAATACAGTACAGAACAGTACAATGCAGTACAATACAGTACAGTACAGTGTAGTGCATTGCTGTGCAGAGCAGTACAGTACAGTACAGTACAGTACAGTACAGTACAGTACAATGCAGTACAATACAGTACAGTACAGTACAGTCCCTTTAAAAAAAAAGCAACAACAACAACAACAACAACAAAAAGTTTGCAACAGAACAGAATGTCTACCAAGTGTAGCCGGGAGATACGGAATATTTGGAAGGAGGTTATCTTGTCTTGTCTTGTTTTGTCTTGAATTGCCTTAGATTGGATCTGACTGGACTGGATAGGACTGGATAGGATTGGATTGGGCTTCGGCAAGTTTCTGTGTTGTGAACTTCGGGATGCTCTCTATATGGGGAAAGAATCGTCACAATGTAGCATCACCCATTAAAATGATAACAATGATAATAATAACAATAATAGTAATGACAACAACAACAACAACAACAATAATAATGATAATAATAATAATAATGATGGTGATGATGATGATGATTATTACTATTATCATTATCTTATCAATTCATTCATTTTTGACTCACTTGTGTAAACAAAGTGAGTCTATGTTTTAACCCGGTGTTCGGTTGTCTGTGTGTGTGTGTGTGTGTGTGTGTGTGTGTGTGTGTGTGTGTGTGTTAAACTTTAACATTGACATTTTCTCTGCAAATACTTTGTCAGTTGACACCAAATTAGGCATAAAAATAGGAAAAATTCAGTTCTTTCCAGTCATCTTGTTTAAAACAATATTGCACCTCTGGGATGGGCAAAAAAAAAAAAAAAAAAAAATGAAGCCAAATTATATGCAAACTGCATGTACTGTTATATTTATATTTTTTGTATTCTCTAAACTTGGCACTTTTATCTGATATTCTGACCCAACAACAAGAGCAGTCATTATTATCATTTTTTGTTCAAACAGGAACTTCTTTTGCTAAGCATGGAAGTTTTATTCATTTTGCAAACGTTTTGGCGAAGACAGTAAAAAAGGGAAATTACTCTGTAATTAATGCTAGGGGACTTAATTTGCTTTAAACTGATCTTTCTCATCTTAAACATTACATTTTGAAATTATACTCAATACATAAAAAG
>NC_134879.1:33205460-33215460 GCF_041734735.1 Babylonia areolata
TACCACAGACACACACACACACACACACACACACACACACACAGACAACCGAACACCGGGTTAAAACATAGACTCACTTTGTTTACACAAGTGAGTCAAAAAGAGTGCGTGTGCACGCCAGCAACACTGATTGTGAGCGGTGTTCATTTCATTGGCTGCACACGCCGTCGTTTCCTTTGGCTATGAGGAAAAACAAAGTCCTCAAGTGGTTCTCAACTTCTTGTGGGCCTTGAAAAATGTGGGTTCGTGCACGTTATTGGAAGGAAGATGTTTGTAGTTATCGGTAGAAATGACGTCACTGACTTTGCAGTTTTCAGTTAAAAAGGCGTCACTGATTTTGCAGTTTTCTGTCAAAATGGCGTTACTGACTTTGCACTATCAGTCAAAAATGGCGTGAATGACTCTGCAATTATCAGTCAAAATGGCGTGAATGACTTTCCAGCTATTGGTAAAAAATGGCGTAAATGACTTTGCAACTACCAGTCAAAATGGCGTTACTGACGCTGCATTTATCAGTCAAAATGGCGTGAATGACTTTCCAACTATTGGTCAAAACTGGCGTAAAAGACTGCAATTATCAGTCAAAATGGCGTAAACGACTTTCCAACTATCAGTCAAAATGGCGTTACTGACGCTGCATTTATCAGTCAAAATAGTATGAATGACTTTCCAACTATTGGTCAAAAATGGTGTGGAAGACTCTGCAATTATCGGTCAAAATGGCGTGAATGACTTCGGAATTATCAGTCAAAAATAGTGTGTATGAAATCGTCAACAGAGCAGATTTATCAACATTCGGACGCTTCTGATCACTTTGAATTGCGTTTTACTTGTGTTGTCAGACACCCGAAGCATTCAAAACGAGAAATTATTTTGTTCCTACAAATGATTATGAATTAGGCGAAGGAAATAACAACAACTTGTACGTATGATAGTCAGTTGTGACCGACTATGACCATCAGAACAACAGAAGAGGCAACTGCTGTCCTCACTACATGGGTTAGAATTCTATTATGGTGGAGTGTGTCTTGCCCAAGTTGCATCCCCACTCTCTCGGCCTTAGAAGGCTGTTATTCAACAGTCGGCATTGGGACAGTTCCAAAAGGTCAACTAGACCCCAAGGCTGAATCACGAAGCGTCAGTGCAATCTTGTTTCCACATTTAAGAGTCGTAGCCCTTCACAAAAGACTAAGCTGTAAGTGAATTGTCAGTGCAGCGGAGAACTCACTGATCATAGAGCTCTCACTTTGCTCTTGGCCCAACTGGAAGCTTATGTCAATCTACTGATATAAGCCGAGCCCTGAGCCCAACAACAACAAAACTACCCAGGAGAGGAAGGACACCCAATAAGAAGGGAGGGTGGGGGCAGCGTAGGGAGGAGGGGGGGGGGTAAAAAGGGAGGGGACGGGGGGACGGGGAGGTGGGGGGGGGGGGAGGGGAGGAGGAAGGGGTGACGCAGGGAGGGGGGAGCTGGTCCAGCGAACAATATAACGTAAAAAGGAAAGGAAGAAAGAAAGGAAGAAAGAAAAAAAGGAAAGAAGAACCAAGGGCTTCTCACGGCCTCACAGAGTGCTCGTTGTGTGTGCGTGTGTGTGTGTGTGTGTGTGTGTGTGTGTGTGTGTGGTTGCGGTCGGTCGGCGTGCGTTGAGTGAGAGTACCACTAGGGGGTCGAGAGGACCGTGACCCTGGCTGACCTTTTGGGTCAAGGGTCAGTGGCTTTTTTTTGTGGTTAATAAATGACTGAGGGGATAGTGGCGTTGGGCAGGGGGCGGGTGGTTGGGGTTTGGGGGCATGGGGATGGAGGTGGGGGAACGCGGGGGTATCGAGGAGAAGAGAGGCGTGGGGCAAGGTGTTTGTTGTGGCGAGTGGGGAGGGGTGGGGTGCGGGGGAAGGGGGTGGGAGTAGGGGGGTAGACTGGTGGTGGGTGCGTGGGGAGGGGGGGCGGGTGGATGGTAAGGTCGGAAGTTTGATAACTTTATTTGTGTGTGCGGAGACTAACGTAAGTGTTATCAGATAACATTATTGCTGCTGCTGTTGTAGCAGTAGTAGTAGTATTAGTTGTGGTAGTAGAAGTGGTCGAATGACACAGGAAACGATATGATGAGCGTCCAGTGGCAGTGGCGGCAGCAGTTGTGGCGGCGGCCGTGGATGATCGCTGGTGGTGGAATATAGCAGCAACAGAAACAGCATCTGTGGCAGCAGCAGCAGCAGCAGCAGTTACATTTCTACAATGAAGCCGAAAACAGAGGAAGATACAAGCTACCACTTCAATTGTTCATGAAACATGGGGGAAGCGTCTGTCAGCTGCACGTCGAACATAAAACATTTACGCACATTCAAAGATAAATATACATGATAAGAAATACCTTTTTGAATCCGCTCCATTCCTGTTCTTATTCCCATCCCACCACACAACTAAAAAGCCCTGTACTCACTCGTCCCACCTCAACCCTTCCCCCATCGTCACCTCCAGTCCCCTTCTCTCCTACACGGCGCTAAAACAGCATGCTCATCCAGTCCACTATATTCAAAGAGCATATTAAGTAAGAACAACATAAAAATCTTGACAAATACATTAAATTAAAAGAAAGAAAAAAAAAGAAGAAAAAAAAAGAAGCAACGTGCATCAATTATAAAACAAGAGGCAAAGTCTTCAAGACTCACTTGGTGCTTTGTGCTTTATCCAGTAAAGGAATCATGAGGAGAAAAAAAAAGAGATTTAATTAAATCGTTGAAAAGTGCTTTATATTAAATATGATATATAAAATAAGCTTGGGAGAAAAAAATGTTCAAAAAGGCATGCGAGCGGGATCGAACCTGGCATGTTCAGTTCCGAAGCGAGCAGACTATACCCCACTGCTGCGGCGTATCTGACGTCATTTGACTTCGTGCGATAAACAGATGTGATTGTAGTGGACGTAATAACGCCATTTAAATCATGTTTTTTGTGTGTGTTTTATTATATCTTAATTTTTCTTTCATTTCTGTGGTAAAGGAGACTTTGCCATCCCTTCAAGCACACCGCAACACATGGTAGATCTCTAGATCTGCATGAACCAGTCGAGGCCCACAACGAGCTGAAGGAAACGATCGATTCAATTTTTCTTTTATGTTCATTCCAGTAAATTCAGTGTTCACTTTAGAATATTTCAAGTATATGCAGTAAACACGTCGATAGTGTAGTTAGTATCACTGTATGTGTTCTGTCCAGAATTTGTATTTCTTTCCTTTTAATTGTGAACAAGGAAGACGAGGTCATGTCGTCTTCGAATACAACCAACCTTCTAGCAGGCCTAAATGAGTGGGAAGCAGTTTTTAGAATTTTCAGATTTCGGAACGAACTTCAACGAAATAAACCGTTAATGAATCGAAAAAAAATCCGGCTTAATTCGGGAGACTTTCAACCTGTTATTGGTATGACTTTGAAGATTGCTTTTCATACTATGTTTAAGTCAAATTTGGTATTGGCAGACAAAGTATTTCCAGAGAAAATGGCAATGTTAAAGTTTACCAAACACACACACACACACACACACAGACACAGACACACACACACACACACACACACACACACACACACACACACACACACACACACACATTCAGACAACCGAACACCGGGTTAAAACATAGACTTACTTGAACTGATTACACAGGTGAGTCAACAAAACACAAGCAGCAACCAAAAGTGAGTACAAATACTTTCGTGTGTACAAACCAACTCATCTGAAGCTTAAGACTTATAAATGCCGAAATCACCAAAAATATGTTCAAGTTAAGGAGGAAGACGAAGAAGAAGAAGAAGAAGAAGGAGAAGAAGAAGAAGAAAGAAAGAAAGAAGAGGACACAGTTAAGGAACAACGCAATTCTCTCTCTCTGTCTCTCTCTCTCTCTCTCACACACATACATACAGACGCACGAACGCACGGACCACACGCACACACACGTATACACACGCACACACACACACACACACACACACACACACACAAGCGGACCGAAACGTGTAGCAGGGGGCGGGGACGCCAGGTGGTCCCTAATTCCGCATCCCTCTCCCCCCCCCCGTCCCCTCCCCCTCCTCCTATGTCTCCTCCCCTCCTCCAGGGCCACAAGAAGACGACGCCATGATGGGTGACGTCATGTCAGACATACAAAGAGACCATCTCCTCCCCCCCAACCCTTAACTCCTCCACACCCTCTGCTCCCTCGGTTTTTGTCTGTCTGTCCGTCTGTCTGTCTGCTCAGTGTCTTACCGGCTGCCTATCTGTCTGCTTGTCTTAGTGTCTGTCTGTCTGCTTGTCTTAGTGTTTGTCTGTACTGTCTGCTTGTTTTAGTGTTTGTCTGTACTGTCTGCTTGTCTTAGTGTCTGTCTGTACTGTCTGCTTGTCTTAGTGTCTGTCTGTATTGTCTGCTTGTCTTACTCTCTGTCTTACTGTCTGTACTGTCTGCTTGTCTTACTCTCTGTCTTACTGTCTGTACTGTCTGCTTGTCTTACTGTCTGTACTGTCTGCTTGTCTTACTCTCTGTCTTACTGTCTGTACTGTCTGCTTGTCTTACTCTCTGTCTTACTGTCTGTACTGTCTGCTTGTCTTACGGTCTGCTTGTATCACTGTATGTCTGCTTGTCTTACTGTCTGTACTGTCTGCTTGTCTTACTCTCTGTCTACTGCTATGTCTGCTTGTTCTCTCTGTACTGTCTGTATTCTGCTTGTTCCTCTGTCTTACTGTCTGTATGTCTGCTTGTCTTAGTGTCTTCTGACGTTCTGTTACCTTGTCTGTACTGTCTGCTTGTCTTTACTTTCTGTCTTACTGTCTGTTTCTGTCTGTCTTAGTTCTGTCTTACGTCTGCTTGCTACTCTTCTTACTGTCTGTCTGTCTGCTGCTCTTTCTGTCTTACTGTCTGTCTGTGTTTACTCTCTGTCTTCTTGTCCTTACTTACTCTGTTTACTCTGTGTACTGTCTGCTGTCTTACTCTCTGTCTTACTGTCTGTCTGTCTGCTTGATCGTCTTACTGTCTTGTCTGCTTGTCTACTCTCTGTCTACTGTCTGTACTGTCTGCTTGTCTTATCTGTTCTGTCTGTATGTCTGCTTGTCTTATCTCTGTCTTACTGTCTGTACTGTCTGCTTGTCTTACTCTCTGTCTTACTGTCTGTACTGTCTGCTTGTCTTACTCTCTGTCTTACTGTCTGTCTGTCTGCTTGTCTTACTCTCTGTCTTACTGTCTGTCTGTCTGCTTGTCTTACTCTCTGTCTTACTGTCTGTACTGTCTGCTTGTCTTACTCTCTGTCTTACTGTCTGTCTGTCTGCTTGTCTTACTCTCTGTCTTACTGTCTGTACTGTCTGTTTGTCTTACGGTCTGCTTGTATCACTGTATGTCTGCTTGTCTTACTGTCTGTACTGTCTGCTTGTCTTACTTTCTGTCTTACTGTCTGCTTGTCTTACTCTCTGTCTTACTGTCTGTACTGTCTGCTTGTCTTACGGTCTGCTTGTATCACTGTATGTCTGCTAGGTCTTACGGTCTGCTTGTATCACTGTCTGTCTGCTTGTCTTACTGTCTGTACTGTCTGCTTGTCTTACTCTCTGTCTTACTGTCTGTACTGTCTGCTTGTCTTACTCTCTGTCTTACTGTCTGTACTGTCTGCTTGTCTTACTCTCTGTCTTACTGTCTGTACTGTCTGCTTGTCTTACGGTCTGCTTGTATCACTGTCTGTCTGCTTGTCTAAAGTTCTGTCTGCCTGCTTGTCCAACTGTCTGTTGTGTTGTCTGTCTTGTAATGTTGTAGGTGTCTTTCTGTCCTAATATCTGTCCAGGAGGAAGGTGGCAGAATGGTAAAGACTCTCGTCTGGCAATACAGAGTCCGTGAGGGTCTGGGTTCGAATCCCGCTCCTGGCCTCCCTCCCAAGTTTGACTGGAAAATCGAACTGCATGAGCGTCTAATCATTCGGAGGAGACGATAGACCGAGTTCCCGTGTGCAGCACGTACTTGGCGCACTGAAAAAGAACCCATGGCAACGAGTGATATGTATATATAATCATCCATTCACTCAAGGCCTGACTGAGCGCGTTGGGTTATGCTGGTCGTCAGGCATCTGCTAAGCCGATGTGGTGTAGGGTATATGGATTTGTCCGAACTCAGTGACGCCTCACTGAAAAACTGAAACTGAAACTAATATCTGTCTCTCTATCTCACTGCATGCGACTGTCTTTTTGTCCCGTATGCCATGGCACAATGTTTGTGTTTCTGCTTGTCTTTGTATTGGTGGTATCTGCCTGTCTTTATGCCTTTACATCTCCCAGCAAAGTCAGGTACCCATTGACACCTGTGTGCAGAGAGGAAAATCGGAGTAAAGTGCCTTTCCGGAGGACACAAAACGGGGCCTCGAACCCTGGTCCCTGGTGAACACTGGATCAGATGGTCAACGCCTGATCGATTCTGCCAGGGTACTTCTTCTTCTGCGTTCACTCGTATGCAGACGAGTGGGCTTTTACGTGTATGACCGTTTTTAGCCCGCCATGTAGGCAGCCATACTCCGTTTTCGGGGGTGTGCTTGCTGGGTATGTTCTTGTTTCCATAGCCCACCGAACGCTGACATAGATTACAGGATCTTTAACGGGCGTATTTGATCTTCTGCTTGCATATACACACGAAGGGGGTTCAGGCACTAGCAGGTCTGCACATATGTTGACCTGGGAGATCGTAAAAATCTCCACCCTTTACCCACCAGGCGCCGTCACCGTGATTCGAACCCGGGACCCTCAGATTGACAGTCCAACGCTTCAACCACTCGGCTATTGCGCCCGTCTGCCAGGGTACAATTTAGGTACCTTTGATTTAAACTGAATCAAGTGTAGCGTGAAATCACTCAAGGTCACATTCAGACTGAAATGTGGAAAAAAACGAGACCAAAACGAAGCTGAGCATTACAGTGAACAGTTCGTCGCTAGGTGTGTAACAATACAAGTATGAATTTGAGAGGACAACCGGACAGTTTTCAGTTGGATAATTATATTGCGCCTATCCTCGGCTCTACTGACACTGAGTCGTTTGCACGACAGGCTGTCAACCTAGGAAGAGCCGGCTGACATCTGAATTCAGGCGCGCGCGCGCGCACACACACACACACACATCTTTCTCACACACACTCCACGAGTACGCTCAATTACATTCTCACCTATTAATGCACATATTATGCATACATGAATACACAACATAACGGACAAAAATGAAAGTATGATCATAAAGTCAATAAAACAACACACACACAACAAAGGTAAAGCGAATTCGCCATTAAAAAAAATCAACTTCCACAGTAAAAATAACACATTTTATAACACAATAATCTTATCAAATACTCTTTGTTACCATTGATTACCAAAGGGGGGCTGAAGGAGAAGAGATGGGGGGGTTGGGAGGAGGGAGAAGGGTGATGGGGAAAGTCCAGCATTCGCGAAAGGTCGATCACCTTCACTGGATCAACGATCGAGGTTTTTTGTGAGTCATCAAGCCAAGTCATCCATCTCCATAGTTCCACTGCCCCCCAGGGCCGTCCGACAAGTTGATTAATACTGTGGATCAGTGAGATTTTTCATGTGTTATTTTTGATACTCCAGCTTTAGTGGGTAATAAATGTGGCACGACCTCACGTTATGTTCATCAAATGAGAGGTCAACGGTTTTTTTGTTGTCTTTTTTTTTTTACGGACGCGGGTGGAGATAGGAAGGGGTACGGGGGGCTTGGGGGGAGGCGACTGCTACTAGTGCGAGCATGCGCATGTGTGTGTGTATGTGTGTGGGAACGAGTTCACACACACACACACACACACACACACACACACACACACACACACACACACACACACACACACAATGTAAAAACAAAACTTAAAGTGAAAAGGCATTTCTTTTTTCTTTTCTTCTTTTTTCAGTATGCCAGTATTGAATTACTGATTTCTTGTGTTTCTTCTTCAGTGCTGAATAAGTCTGAGTGATGTTGATGGCAAAGTTGACAGTTCTGGTTTTGATTTTAAAACCCTTTCCTCCCTCTCCCTCTCCCTCACACACATTAGTGCACACACATACACGCGCACACGCACATATACACATCCACACACGCACATATGCACATCCACACACACACACACACACGCATACATGTACGCACATTCACATATTCACACTCACAATCACACACATTCACACTCACACACACACGCGCGCGCGCGCACACACACACTCACACACGCGCGCGCGCACATACACACACACCATAATCACACCACACTACACAGACACGACCCTGGCCCCACTCCAACAATAAAAAAACAACAACAAAAAACAAAAACAAAACAAAATAAAAAAACAAACAAACAAACAAACAAACAAACAACAAAAACAAACAAACAAATAAACAAAAAAACAACTGGTGTATAGTGCAGTGCAGTCATTTTGGAAGAGCTGAGTTGAACGATCTATTGCCTGACTCAAGTTGTTCAGGGCTGGAGTCTTGGGCGGACATGCACACAAACAGTAACCACTATAAAACTCGTTTCAAAGCGACACCCAGTGAGGGGGAGGAGGGGGGAGGGGGGGGGGTTGGGGATGGGGAAGGGCAGAGAAAGGGATGGAGGGTGGGTGTGAGATGGTTTTAGTACGAGGTGGTGGGCAGATAACCAGACAGGCAGGCTGACCGACAGCGGCGGACGGACAGACAGACAGACAGACAATATGCCGATACAGATGATCAGATAAGATAAGAAGATAAGACTTTTATTATCTCATTAAGAGAAATTACATCAGGTGCGATAAAAACAAACGCAGACAATCACTCAAATCAAAAACATAAGCATGACTGAATTATGAAAAGAATCAATAACACATAAGACATTATCATAAGAACTATTGCGTATAATCACCTAATTGATATGTTGTAATTAATCATTATTGTAAACATATTGAAATACACCAAGGCTAACATTGCATGTATCATATTGCACATTCATTAAGATGAGATAAGAATAAATTTATTATCACACAGTAATTATCAGTATATCGAAAGACACGAACATTGCACAGTTCCTATTGTACATTCATCAATAGGATGTCACACACTTTTGAGGAAATGGTCATCTAAGAAATCTAAACAAAGTGCAATCAATTTTGCATGCACTTTCACACATTCCCGCTTGCAAGCGCAGGCACACACACCGGCACACACACACACACACACACACACACACACACACACACACACACACACACACACCACACCACACACACACACACACACACACACACACACACATACACACTATCTAATATCACTGATAGTGAAAAGCCGCTAAACTAAAGAACGAACGAACGAACACACACACACACACACATACACACACACACACACACACACACACACGCACGCACGCACACGCACACGCACACACACTCTCTCTCTCTCACTCTATATACCCACACATGTTGTGACAAACGCACGCGTACATAGTTCTCAGGAATTTAAAAGATGAATTGAACGTAGTAAATAAAGGTCTTCTGAGCCTTGGATTTTACTTTAAACGTTCTGTCGATAATCATACGACGCGATAAACGGAGGTTCCGTGTGCACGGCAACGAAAGGGTAGTTCCTGGCAAAAAGTTTGCAGAAAAATCCACTTGGACAGTGACACAGGTGCACGTGCTGACAAAAAAAAAAAAAAAATACACACACACACACACACACAAAACAACCCCAAAAAAACAGAAGGAGTGGCGCTGCACAGAGACGTCGGTTGTGGCGAAAAAAGTAATACAATACAATACAATACAAAATTACAATGCAATGCAATACAAAATTACAATACAATGCAATGCAATGCAATGCAATGCAGTGCAATGCAATACAGTGCAGTGCAGTGCAGTGCAGTGCGATACGATACGATACGATACGGTACGATACGATACGATGGGTATGCAAAACATGTGAGCAAAAAAAAAAAAAAAAAAAAGAAAAG